>NW_025334107.1:0-75908 GCF_014858855.1 Bufo gargarizans
AACGCTAGTGTGAATAGCCTACATACGAGAGACTTTCCACCGCTGCCATAAGGGACTATGCACCGCTCTTACAGTACAGAGTCCATAGTCTCACTGCTCTTACGTACAGAGTCCATAGCTCTCTGCTCTTACAGTAAAGAGTCCATAGTCTCACTGCTTACAGTATAGAGTCCATAGTCTCACTGCTCTTACAGTATAGAGTCCATAGTCTCCTCACTGCTCTTACAGTAAAGAGCCATAGTCTCACTGCTCTTACAGTAAAGAGTCCATAGTCTCACCGCTCTTACAGTAAAGAGCCCATAGTCTCACCGCTCTTACAGTAAAGAGTCCATAGTTCACTGCTTACAGTAAAGAGCCCATAGTCTCACTGCTCTTACAGTATAGAGTCCATAGTCTCACTGCTCTTACAGTAAAGAGTCCATAGTCTCACTGCTCTTACAGTAAAGAGTCCATAGTTCACCGCTCTTACAGTAAAGAGTCCATAGTCTCACCGCTCTTACAGTAAAGAGTCCATAGTCTCCATGCTCTTACAGTAAAGAGTCCATAGTCTGACCGCTCTTACAGTAAAGGTCCATAGTCTCACTGCTCTTACAGTAAAGAGTCATAGTCTCACTGCTCTTACAGTATAGAGTCCATAGTCTCACTGCTCTTACAGTATAGAGTCCATAGTCTCACTGCTCTTACAGTATAGAGTCCATAGTCTCACTGCTCTTACAGTATAGAGTCCATAGTCTCATGCTCTTACAGTATAGAGTCCTAGTCTCACTGCTCTTCAGTATGAGTCCATAGTCTCACCGCTTACAGTATAGAGTCCATGTCTCACCGCTCTTACAGTAAAGAGTCTATAGTCTCACTGCTCTTACAGTACAGAGTCCATAGTCTCACTGCTCTTCAGTATAGAGTCCATAGTCTCACTGCTCTTACAGTATAGAGTCCATAGTCTCACTGCTCTTACAGTATGAGTCCATAGTCTCACTGCTCTACAGTATAGAGTCCATAGTCTCACTGCTCTTACAGTAAAGAGTCCATAGTCTCACTGCTCTTACAGTATAGAGTCCATAGTCTCACTGCTCTTACAGTACAGAGTCCATAGTCTCACTGCTCTTACAGTAAAGAGTCCATAGTCTCACTGCTCTTACAAGTAACAGTCCATAGTCTCCCGCTCTTACGTATAGAGTCCAGTCTCACTGCTCTTACAGTAAAGAGTCCATAGTCTCACCGCTCTTACAGTATAGGTCCATAGTCTCCCCGCTCTTACAGTATAGAGTCCATAGTCTCACTCTTACAGTAAAGAGTCCATAGTCTCACTGCTCTTACAGTATAGAGTCCATAGTCTCACCGCTCTTACAGTAGAGTCTATAGTCTCACCGCTCTTACAGACAGAGTCCATAGTCTCATGCTCTTACAGTATAGAGTCCTATAGTCTCACTGCTCTTACAGTATAGAGTCCATAGTCTCACTGCTCTTACAGTATAGAGTCCATAGTCTCACTGCTCTTACAGTATAGAGTCCATAGTCTCACTGCTCTTACAGTATAGAGTCCATAGTCTCACCGCTCTTACAGTATAGAGTCCATAGTCTCACTGCTCTTACAGTAAAGAGTCCATAGTCTCACTGCTCTTACAGTAAGAGTCCATAGTCTCACTGCTCTTACAGTAAACAGTCCATATCTCCCCGCTCTTACAGTATAGAGTCCATAGTCACTGCTCTTACAGTAAGAGTCCATAGTCTCACCGCTCTTACAGTATAGTCCATAGTCTCCTGCTCTACAGTATAGAGTCCATAGTCTCACTGCTCTTACAGTACAGAGTCCATAGTCTCACTGCTCTTACAGTACAGAGTCCATAGTCTCACTGCTCTTACAGTATAGAGTCCATAGTCTCATGCTCTTACAGTAAAGGTCCATAGCTCACTGCTCTTACAGTAAGAGTCCATAGTCTCACTGCTCTTACAGTATAGAGTCCATAGTGTCACTTGCTCTTACAGTATAGAGTCCATAGTCTCACTGCTCTTACAGTAAAGAGTCCATAGTCTCCACTGCTCTTACAGTATAGCAGTCCATAGTCTCACCCGCTCTTACAGTATAGAGTCCATAGTCTCACTGCTCTTACAGTACAGAGTCCATAGTCTCACTGCTCTTACAGTATAGAGTCCATAGTCTCACTGCTCTTACAGTATAGAGTCCATAGTCTCACTGCTCTTACAGTAAACAGTCCACAGTCTCACTGCTCTTACAGTATAGAGTCCATAGTCTCACTGCTCTTACAGTAAAGAGTCCATAGTCTCACTGCTCTTACAGTAAACAGTCCATAGTCTCCCCGCTCTTACAGTATAGAGTCCATAGTCTCACTGCTCTTACAGTACAGAGTCCATAGTCTCACTGCTCTTACAGTAAAGAGTCCATAGTCTCACTGCTCTTACAGTAAACAGTCCATAGTCTCTCCCCGCTCTATACAGTATAGAGTCCATAGTCTCACTGCTCTTACAGTAAAAGTCCTTCTATATTTACGTGGAAACCTTCTTTTCTCTAGATGCAGAGGATGTCCCCTCATTACCGTCCTGTGTATATATAGATGATGGGAGTGATCTCTGTATTGACGCCCGATATATTTATACATAGTTATTATTAGGGATCCAAGATTCGAAGTCGATTCCTTTTTTTGCTGTATGGATTCACAATTCACTAAGTCTGAAGTCGCGCGAGACGTCCGTGAATAATTATGGTCCTCGATTCTACAACTTTGAAAACATTTTAAAACGTAGTCGTCTTCGGTACCGGAATCTACGCCCTTCGTGATGACCCCCATCATCTTACTGGACTTGCTCTGACTCTGGAATTTTTTCCCAATCCCCCCCAGAGATCAGCAGCAGGTGGTCCGGGGATCAGGCACAGTGGTCGGACCCCGCACACACGGTCACTGCAAGCCGTCTACAAAGGCTCCATGTCAGCTGCCGCCACAGCCCTGATTATGGGGGATGGAGGACAGGTGCTGGGTGGGGGGCAGCTGGAGGTGAAAGTATGAGAGTGATGGGTGATGAGCGGGGGAAGAGGGCAGGTACAGGGGGGCAGCTGACAGAGGCCAGGTACAGGGGGGCAGCTGACAGAGGCCAGGTACAGGGGGCAGCTGACAGAAGACAGGTAAAGGGGGGCAGCTGACAGAGGCCAGGTACAGGGGGCAGCTGACAGAGGACAGGTACAGGGGGGCAGCTGACAGAGGACAGGTACAGGGGGGGCAGCTGACAGAGGACAGGTACAGGGGGGCAGCTGACAGAGGACAGGTACAGGGGGGCAGCTGACAGAAGACAGGTAAAGGGGGGCAGCTGACAGAGGCCAGGTACAGGGGGCAGCTGACAGAGGACAGGTACAGGGGGGCAGCTGACAGAGGACAGGTACAGGGGGGGCAGCTGACAGAGGACAGGTACAGGGGGGCAGCTGACAGAGGACAGGTACAGGGGGGCAGCTGACAGAGGACAGGTACAGGGGGGGCAGCTGACAGAGGGACAGGTACAGGGGGGGCAGCTGACAGAGGACAGGTACAGGGGGCAGCTGACAGAGGGCAGGTACAGGGGGGCAGCTGACAGAGGACTGGTACAGGGGGCAGCTGACAGAGGGCAGGTACAGGGGGGCAGCTGACAGAGGACAGGTACAGGGGGGCAGCTGACAGAGGCCAGGTACAGGGGGGCAGCCGACAGAGGGACAGGTACAGGGGGGCAGCCTACAGAGGACAGGTACAGGGGGCAGCTGACAGAGGACAGGTACAGGGGGGCAGCCGACAGAGGACAGGTACAGGGGGGGAGCTGACAGAGGGCAGCCAATCAGCAGCCAGCCAGCCCTGTGATGTCACAGCCCTATACATAGCGGCAGCCATCTTGGATTCTGCCAGTTTCCAGTGCACTTAGTGCAGGGAGAGACGTCGGCAGGCGCTAGGGACGGTGCGAGGAAAGACTTTAAAGCTATTATTTTGCTGTATAGAAGTTCAGGGAAAGGACAGGGAGGGATCATTCCCCAGCGTTTCTGTAGAACAGGGTTCAGTGGGGAGGTTACAGCCTGGGGAACAGGAACAATCCTATTACACCTTGCTGCACTGACTGCGCATCCACACTGCAGTATGCAGCTCTGTGATTCCAGCAAACCGTTCTCGTTATTGGGGGGCAGGTGCTGAGTGATACCGGCATTAACAGGGTTATTACAGGGAATATTTCTACGTCTGATTTGCCCTTGTGCGGGGCAGTTATATGTTCTAAAGAATTTTTCGGCTTGTATTGGTGGGAAAAAAGGGGCTTATTATCCGCTGTGTGGTGAAGTGAGAAAATTACAGCCTTTTTTGGCATTTATTAATTTCCTTTTTATGTATTTGATCTAACAGTATGTCAGACAGAGAAGTGCCCGGCCCTGCACGGGGGCAGAGGCCTAATGTTTCTGGCGCAGGCAGAGGTCGTGGCGAGAGGCCTGAGCCCCCAGTGTCAGCTAGCGGTCGTGTCTTCACCAGCAACCCAGCGGTTCTTGAATGGTTGACTCGGTCTTCGACTTCGTCCCAAGTGACCTCAGACAGCCCCGGCCAAGAGTCGGTGGGTTCGTCAGACACAACCCTTAGTTGGCATGGCCCGGGAGCAGGCCCCGTACCCTCACCTGTCCTCAACCTGCCCCTGTCCTTTTCTGTTCCCTCAGCCAGAGAAGTATTGTAGGCTGTGGGCTCAGCTCCACTATACAGCAAGGACAAGATACTAGAGGACAGTCAGCAGCTACTGGCCAGCCAAGATGTGGAGGAGACATCCGCCGCTTCCTCCGCTAGGAGGGTAAGTAGTGATGAGGAGAGTGACGTGGGAGCTGGTGTTGAGAGCGGTCAGGCTCCTGACCCAGAGACAGTTGAGGAGGACATCAGTGACGAGCAGATGATACCCGATGATAATGATGTAGCTGGTCGCACTTAGGAGCCGGGTGACGAAGGGGCTTCATCATCGGGAGAAGAGGGTGGCAGCCTGCCCGTGAGGCAGCGGTGGAGCCAGCAAGTCAGTATCGTGGCCGGGAGTCAGCAGGGTGGCAGCAGTGGGAGGTCGGGAGCCAAACATGCCCGAGGTAGACCACCCGCTTCGCAGGAGCCTACCTGCCCGGGAAGTAGCGGTGCAGGTGCTCAAGGAGGCAGCGGCGGTAGCAGTCAGTCAGTGCAGAGTGTTGGGGGTAAAATCACCTACTCAGCGGTTTGGCAGTTTTTTTCTTAATCCACCGGAGGAGGTGAACATGGCCATATGTATAATCTGTGGGCAGAAGGTGAAGCGTGGCCATGGCCCTGCGTCAACATATGCAGCGTCACCATAAAGTGGCCTGGGAGAACCGTGGCTCCGATGTGGTGGTCCAGCCTGCCACAGCAACCGCTGCATCACCCAGTGGCACGCAACCGATTTCATGCAGTCAAGGCTCCACCACCTCAGCCGAAGGGAGCTGTCTGTCCTTCCCATCTTCTGCTGGTCCTCCTACTCCTTGTCAGTCATTCCATCAGCAATCGATCCCCGAAGCGATTGCCAACAGACAGCAGTCTGCGTGCACTCATCCAACGGCGCAGAAGCTGAACGTTCTCCTGTCCAAGTTGCTGGTGCTGCAGTCCTTCCCTTTCCAAGTGGTGGACTCTGCACCTTTCAGAGAACTGATGGCTTGTGCCGAACCGAGGTGGAGGCCCAAGCCGTCATTTACCAGCCCTGCACACATACAGTATGTAGAACAGAAGGTGGGCCAGTCCTTGAGCCTGTCGGTGTCTGCCAAAGTGCAAGGCAGAGCTGACGTGTGGAGCTGTAACTACGGTCAGGGACAATACATGCCCTTTACGTTCCACTGGGTGAATGTGGTTCCTGCACAGCCTCACCAGCAACTTGGCCAGGTGACGCCGCTTCCGCCTCCACGTTCTCCTCATCCTCCATCGTGTCCTCAGCCTCCACTGCAGAGACAAGTCATAGTGCCCCTCCAGCATACCACATGTGCAGGGCTGTTCTGCACCTCGTTTGCCTGGGCGAAGGAAGTCACACAGGGGAGGAACTGCTCCGTGTCCTTCATCAAGAAATAGAATCCTGGCTTTCCCCGCCACAACTCAAAATCTGAACCATGGTGACCGACAACGGGAATAACTTGGTGTCGGCGCTGCGTCAAGGAAGGCTGAGCCATGCACCCTGCATGGCACATGTGTTCAATCTGGTTGTCAAGCAGTTCCTGAAGTCTTCTGCCCATCTGCAAGACATCCTAAAATGGCCAGGAAACTTTGTATGCACTTCAGCCACTCCTACACCGCAAAGCACAGCCTCCTCGATCTGCAGCGGCAGAACGGCGTCCCCCAACATAGGCTGATATGCGACGTTTCCACCCTCCATATGTTCGACCAACTATACGAACAGAAAAAGGCCATCAACGATTTCTTGATGATCCAAGCGGACAGGAGTTCTCTCATGTGTAACTTCGATGTCAGCCAGTGGCTGGTCAGGGGACTGGAGACGTGGCGCCTAGATCTCACGGCCACATGACACTTGTGGGGTGGTTTTTCTACACAGGTGACAGTAGAGGAGGAGCAGGAGCAGCCAGAGGAGCTACAGGGCGATGAGGCAGAGGACCCGGACACACCGTGGCAGTATGCAGTGGAGATGGAGGCAGGGAGTCCCTCTGAGTCACTTGCACACATGGCCCGATGCATGCTCACTTGCTTGCGTCGTGACAGCCGAATTGTCACCATTCGGCAGAGGGATGACTTCTGGCTCTCCACCTTGTTGGACCCTCACTACCGATCCAAAATGGAGGCCTTTTTTACACCCGCTGAGAGGGAGGACAAACTGAACTACTACAGAGACATCCTATGTAGTCAGTTGGCCGCTGCCTATCGGCGCCATCGTACATCCTCTTGCAGGTCTTACCCGGGGGACCCTCTGCACTCACGTTCCTCTGCCATGGCTGCTGTGGCGGGGGGGGGGGGGGGGTAGGAGCAGTACCAGCTCCATCAGCAGCAACTTGAGTCTAGAGTCGCTGATGAGAATCTTTCTTCACGCGCCTAGTGAAGAAACTTCTCACCAGCAGCAGATAGATCTGGGGCAGGACCTGAACCAGCAGGGGGTGGCATACTTGGACAGCACTCTTCCACCCCACATTGAGGACCCGCTGGACTACTGGGAAGCCAAACTGTATTTGTGGCCGCAACTGGCAGTGTTTGCCCTGGAAAAGCTGACCTGCCCGGCCAGTAATGTGGCATCAGAGCAGGTGTTTAGTGCAGCGGGGGCCATAGTTACCCCAAGAACTTACCTGTCCACCCAAAATGTGGAGAGACTGACCTTTGTCAAGATGAATCAGGATCAGCCAGGATTTCCACCCACCAATGCCTGATGCATCAGACTAGATCATCCATGGTGCCACACCAACATTTCGACAAAAGAGACTGGTTTCTTCTGGCCACCTGCCTCAGCTACTATTCTGATGCTGCCACCCGCCTCATGCCACACATCTGATGCCAATTGCTACTTCTTTCACCCACCATCTTCAGCTCGTACTGGTATTGCCACCCACCTCCACACTCTGTCACCTTGCCACTCTGTGGTCTCCTGATGCTGCTGCCACCAACACACTATGTCACCTTGCCAATCTGTGACCTCCTGATGCTGCTACCACCTCCACACTGTCATTGTGCCACCCTGTGGTCTCCTCCTGATGCCGCCACCTCCACACTCTGTCATTGTGCCACCCTGTGGTCCCCTGATGCTGCTGCCACCTCCACACTATGTCACCTTGCCACACTGTGGCCTCCTGATGCTGCTGCCACCTCCACATTTACATTGTGCCACCCTGTGGCCTCCTCCTGATGCTACTGCCACCTCCAGACTCTGTCATTGGGCCACTCTGTGGTCTCCTCATGCTGTTCCCACCCTCCCCACTTCATGACTGGGCCACTATTTTGCCTTTCGGCCTGGTTGACATCATCATTTATTTGACCCTTCCTCTGATCTGTCAGAAGGAAGGAACAATGAGACGCACCACGGATCCTGTCTGTGTAGCAGCTGTAAGGCCTGTATGGTCCCATCAGAATTGGCTTATGATTTGGTAGCCAAAAGCAGGAGTGGGTGCAAACACAGAAGACATGGAAATATTCCATCCACGTGTCATCTCTGTTTTGGATCCACTCCTGTTATTTTTGGCTTTAGCAATTCTGATGGATTACTGACCAAATGCTGACCGAGTGACGGCGGAGGCTCCACAGACAGGATCCGTTTTTTGGGGGTTATTGTTCTGACGGATCAGAGGAAGGGCAAAATAATCAGTGACGTCACCACAACCTTACTGCTGACCCCCTCTCCACTCTGTCGGGGGCTCTACTTGTATAAGGGGTTAATAGAACAGGTTCTGTAGACATCTATGTGGAATCGGCTGACGGCGGTGTAAAAGGAGCGCGCTTCTTCTTGGCGCTAACATCGACCTGTAAGGCTGAGTTCACACTGGAGTTATTTGGTCAGTTTTGGCCCCGTGACTGTCCAAATAAGTGAAGTGTGCAGTGATCTACACCGCTATACAGGCACAGGTGGTTCTACAACCGCTATAACAGGCACAGGGTTCTGTACACCGCTATAAACAGGCACAGTTGTTCTACACCACTATACAGGCACAGTGTTCTAACACCGCTATAACATGCACAAGTGCCTCCTACACCGCTAAGTACAGCACAGTTGTTCTACAACGCTTATACAGGTCAACAGTGGTTCTAACACCGCTATAACCAGGCACAGTGTTCTACACCGGCTATACAGGCACAGTGCTCTACCCGCTATACAGGCACAGTGCTCTACAAAAACCGCTAATACAGGCACAGTGTTCCTACACCGCTATAACAGGCACAGTGTACTAACACCGCTATAACAGGCACAGTGTCTACAACCGCTATACAGGCACAGGGTTCCTACACCGCTATACAGGCACAGTGCTCTACAAACCGGGGGGGGGCTATACAGGCACAGTGTTCTACAACCGCTATACAGGCACACGTGCTCTACACCACGAATACAGGCACAGTGCTCTACAAACCGCTAACAGGCACAGTGTCTACACCACTATACAGGCACAGTGTTCTACACCACTATACAGGCACAGTGTCTACACCCTATACAGGCACAGTGTTCTACACCGCTATACAGGCACAGTGTTCTACACCGCTATACAGGCACAGTGTTCTACACCCTATACAGGCACAGTGTTCTACACCGCTATACAGGCACAGTGTTCTACACCGCTATACAGGCACAGTGCTACACCGCTATACAGGCACAGTGTCTACACCGCTATACAGGCACAGTGTTCTACACCGCTATACAGGCACAGTGTTCTACACCGCTATACAGGCACAGTGCTACACCGCTATACAGGCACAGTGTTCTACACCGCTATACAGGCACAGTGTTCTACACCGCTATACAGGCACAGTGTTCTACACCGCTATACAGGCACAGTGTTCTACACCGCTATACAGGCACAGTGTTCTACACCGCTATACAGGCACAGTGTTCTACACCGCTATACAGGCACAGTGTCTACACCACTATACAGGCACAGTGTTCTACACCGCTATACAGGCACAGTGTTCTACACCGCTATACAGGCACAGTGTTCTACACCCTATACAGGCACAGTGTTCTACACCACTATACAGGCACAGTGTTCTACACCGCTATACACACAGTGCTACACCGCTATACAGGCACAGTGTCTACACCGCTATACAGGCACAGTGTTCTACACCATACAGGCACAGTGTTCTACACCGCTATACAGGCACAGTGTTCTACACCGCTATACAGGCACAGTGTTCTACACCGCTATACAGGCACAGTGTTCTACACCGCTATACAGGCACAGTGTCTACACCGCTATACAGGCACAGTGTTCTACACCGCTATACAGGCACAGTGTTCTACACCGCTATACAGGCACAGTGTTCTACACCGCTATACAGGCACAGTGTTCTACACCCTATACAGGCACAGTGTTCTACACCGCTATACAGGCACAGTGTTCTACACCGCTATACAGGCACAGTGTTCTACACCGCTATACAGGCACAGTGTTCTACACCGCTATACAGGCACAGTGTTCTACACCGCTATACAGGCACAGTGCTCTACACCACTATACAGGCCACAGTGCTCTACACCGCTATACAGGCACAGTGTTCTACACCGCTATACAGGCACAGTGTTCTACACCGCTATACAGGCACAGTGTTCTACACCGCTATACAGGCACAGTGTTCTACACCGCTATACAGGCACAGTGTTCTACACCGCTATACAGGCACAGTGCTCTACACCGCTATACAGGCACAGTGTTCTACACCGCTATACAGGCACAGTGTTCTACACCACTATACAGGCACAGTGTTCTACACCGCTATACAGGCACAGTGTTCTACACCCTATACAGGCACAGTGCTCTACACCGCTATACAGGCACAGTGTTCTACACCGCTATACAGGCACAGTGTTCTACACCGCTATACAGGCACAGTGTTCTACACCGCTATACAGGCACAGTGCTCTACACCGCTATACAGGCACAGTGTACTACACCGCTATACAGGCACAGTGTTCTACACCGCTATACAGGCACAGTGTTCTACACCGCTATACAGGCACAGTGCTCTACACCGCTATACAGGCTCTCTGCAGCCAGGAAATAGCTGATTTTAACGTGATTCGCCGCAAATAAATTCGGATCAAACCTAATTTTTTCGAAATTTGCTCATCTCTAACTTCTTTAGCTCTGCTCATTACTTTGGTCACTGCTCTGTCCTAGAATAAGTGGAAAAGTCTCACATCTACCAGACAATGAAAGGGTTAATCCATAGCTAACAGGAGTGGACAGCTGCACCCCCCCCCCCCCTCAGCTGTCCCCCCCCCATCAGACATGAAGGGGCAGGAGGCTTATAAAGAGCCAGGTGTCCCCCCCACCCCAGGGTCTGATCTCTGCAGAGCTTCACAGTATCCCACCGAGTACTCACCAGACACAAGGTAAGTCTCCAGGGGTGGAATAATCTGCAGGATGTATCACTATGTATCTGTCAGGGGGTAGAGAGGACAGAGCGATGTTCTGCAGATCTCTAGAGGTCAGAGGTGTAATAATCTGCAGGATGTATCACTATGTATCTGTCAGGAGGTAGAGAGGACAAAGCGATGTTCTGCAGATCTCTAGAGGTCAGAGGTGTAATAATCTGCAGGATGTATCACTATGTATCTGTCAGGGGGTAGAGAGGACAAAGCGATGTTCTGCAGATCTCTAGAGGTCAGCGGTGTATTAATCTGCAGGCTATATCACTATGTACCTGTAAGATAACATGGCTGTAGATCTGATGAGTTTACGTTATTAATCTGTAGTATCGGATAATGATACATTGTAACAAACTCTCAGCTGTGGGACTAGGAACAGTTCAGCATGGGGGTTTCCATTCCCTGACAGTAAGCAGAGATCTTGTAGAACTCATCTATGGTGCAGGAGAGGAGGAGAATTCCATCAGATGTCAGGACCAACCTGCTGAGTGTCTCTAGATGCGGATGATGAGAGTTATACACTGATAGAGATGCCCTGTATATATGATGCAGTGTGTAGTGCGGTACATAAAGTGTTAACAGTGAAGATGGAGGAGTCTCGAGGAATCGGTGATGTCATCAGAAAAGACTGCAAGACGGGACCGTGTACAGTGTCTGTGAAATGTAGCTATGATGTGACGGTGTAATGTACAGTGCAGAGGAGATGACGGTATAATGTACAGTGCAGAGGAGATGACGGTATAATGTACAGTGTAGAGGAGATGACGGTATAATGTACAGTGTAGAGGAGATGACGGTATAATGTACAGTGCAGAGGAGATGACGGTATAATGTACAGTGTAGAGGAGATGACGGTATAATGTACAGTGTGCAAAGGAGATGACGGTATAATGTACAGTGTAGAGGTGACATGATGGTATAATGTGCAGAGGAGATGACGGTATAATGTACAGTGTAGAGATGGCGGTATAATGTACAGTGTAGAGGAGATGGCGGTATAATGTACAGTGCAGAGGAGATGGCGGTATAATGTACAGTGTAGAGATGGCGGTATAATGTACAGTGTAGAGGAGATGGCGGTATAATGTACAGTGTAGAGGAGATATGATGGTAAAATGTACAGTGTGTGAGGTGGACAGGCTGATGGTGTGACGTAGGGTGGACGATGTGACATAGGGCGGATGGTATGACGTAGGGCTGACGGTGTGACGTAGGGCTGGCGGTGTGACGTAGGGTTGGCGGTGTGACGTAGGGTTGGCGGTGTGACGTACGGCTGGCGGTGTGACGTACGGCTGGCGGTGTGACGTGGGGCTGGCGGTGTGACGTACTGCTGGCGGTGTGACGTAGGGCTGGCGGTGTGACGTACGGCTGGCGGTGTGACGTACGGCTGGCGGTGTGACGTACGGCTGGCGGTGTGACGTCGGGCTGGCGGTGTGACGTACTGCTGGCGGTGTGACGTAGGGCTGGCGGTGTGACGTACGGCTGGCGGTGTGACGTACGGCTGGCGGTGTGACGTAGGGCTGGCGGTGTGACGTAGGGCTGGCGGTGTGACGTACGGCTGGCGGTGTGACGTAGGGCTGGCGGTGTGAAGTAGGGCTGGCGGTGTGACCGTAGGGCTGGCGGTGTGACGTACGGCTGGCGGTGTGACGTACGGCTGGGCGGTGTGACGTAGGGCTGGCGGTGTGACGTAGGGCTGGCGGTGTGACGTACGGCTGGCAGTGTGACGTACGGCTGGCGGTGTGACGTAGGGCTGGCGGTGTGACGTAGGGCTGGCGGTGTGACCAGGGCTGGCGGTGTGACGTAGGGCTGGCGGTGTGACGTAGGGCTGGCGGTGTGACGTACGGCTGGCGGTGTGACGCAGGGCTGGCGGTGTGACGTAGGGCTGGCGGTGTGACGTACGGCTGGCGGTGTGACGTACGGCTGGCGGTGTGACGTAGGGCTGACCCTCTCCCTCTCCTGTCTTGCAGGTCTCCTCGCCATGCCCGTCCCGCTCCTGCTGCTCCGGGTTCTGGGCAGTCGGGCGGCCGTGTCCGGGGGCCGGCACCTGAGGCGGGGGGCGCGCTGGGCCGGGGGCCGCCTCTCCCTCCTGCTCCGGCGGCTCTGGGACTATCTGACGTCCGACCAGTTCCGGGAAGCCGTGCTCAGCTGTGTGCTCTGCCTGCTCAGCCTGGCCAGGAAGGTGGGTGAGGGGCCCCGGGGGCCCGGGGAGGGCGGGGGAGGAGGTACGGGCAGCCTCACACCTCAGGAGCCGTCACTGGCAGAACTGACGGAGAGATCGTCCCGACCCGATCTGCGCGATGTCCCCTCAGACCCCCGTGTATTAGACCCTCAGACCCCCCCTCTGTGTATTAGACCCTCAGACCCCCCTCTCTGTGTATTAGACCCTCAGACCCCTCTGTGTATTAGACCCTCAGACCCCCCTCTCTGTGTATTAGACCCTCAGACCCCCCCTCTGTGTATTAGACCCTCAGACCCCCCTCTCTGTGTATTAGACCCTCAGACCCCTCTCTGTGTATTAGACCCTCAGACCCCCCTCTGTGTATTAGACCCTCAGACCCCCCCCCCCCCCGTGTATTAGACCCTCAGACCCCCCTCTGTGTATTAGACCCTCAGACCCCCCCTCTGTGTATTAGACCCTCAGACCCCCCTCTCTGTGTATTAGACCCTCAGACCCCCCCCCTCTGTGTATTAGACCCTCAGACCCCCTCTGTGTATTAGACCCTCAGACCCCCTCTGTGTATTAGACCCTCAGACCCCCCTCTGTGTATTAGACCCTCAGACCCCCTCTGTGTATTAGACCCTCAGACCCCCCTCTGTGTATTAGACCCTCAGACCCCCCCTCTGTGTATTAGACCCTCAGACCCCCCTCTGTGTATTAGACCCTCAGACCCCCCCCCCCCCTCTGTGTATTAGACCCTCAGACCCCCCTCTCTGTGTATTAGACCCTCAGACCCCCTCTGTGTATTAGACCCTCAGACCCCCCCCCCCTCTGTGTATTAGACCCTCAGAACCCCCCTCTCTGTGTATTAGACCCTCAGACCCCCCTCTGTGTATTAGACCCTCAGACCCCCCCCCCTATGTGTATTAGACCCTCAGACCCCCTCTGTGTATTAGACCCTCAGACCCCCCCCCCTCTGTGTATTAGACCCTCAGACCTCTCTGTGTATTAGACCCTCAGACCCCCTCTGTGTATTAGACCCTCAGACCCCCCTCTGTGTATTAGACCCTCAGACCCCTCTGTGTATTAGACCCTCAGACCCCCCCTCTGTGTATTAGACCCTCAGACCCCCCCCCCCTCTGTGTATTAGACCCTCAGAACCCCCTCTGTGTATTAGACCCTCAGACCCCCCCCCCCCCCTCTGTGTATTAGACCCTCAGACCCCTCTGTGTATTAGACCCTCAGACCCCCTCTGTGTATTAGACCCTCAGACCCCCCTCTGTGTATTAGACCCTCAGACCCCTCTGTGTATTAGACCCTCAGACCCCCCCTCTGTGTATTAGACCCTCAGACCCCCCCCCCCCTCTGTGTATTAGACCCTCAGACCCCCTCTGTGTATTAGACCCCCCCCTGTGTATTAGACCCTCAGACCCCCCTCTGTGTATTAGACCCTCAGACCCCCTCTGTGTATTAGACCCTTGACCCCCCTCTGTGTATTAGACCCTCAGACCCCCCTCTGTGTATTAGACCCTCAGACCCCCCTCTCTGTGTATTAGACCCTCAGACCCCTCTGTGTATTAGACCCTCAGACCCCCCCTCTGTGTATTAGACCCTCAGACCCCCCCTCTGTGTATTAGACCCCCCCCCCCTCTGTGTATTAGACCCTCAGACCCCCCGACCCCCCTCCCTCTGTGTATTAGACCCTCAGACCCCCCTCTGTGTATTAGACCCTCAGACCCCCCCTCTGTGTATTAGACCCTCAGACCCCCCCTCTGTGTATAAGACCCTCAGACCCCCCCTCTGTGTATTAGACCCTCAGACCCCCCCCTCTGTGTATTAGACCCTCAGACCCCCCCTCTGTGTATTAGACCCTCAGACCCCCCCTCTGTGTATTAGACCCTCAGACCCCCCCTCTGTGTATTAGACCCTCAGACCCCCCCTCTGTGTATTAGACCCTCAGACCCCCCTCTGTGTATTAGACCCTCAGACCCCCCTCTCTGTGTATTAGACCCTCAGACCCCCCTCTGTGTATTAGACCCTCAGACCCCCCCCTCTGTGTATTAGACCCTCAGACCCCCTCTGTGTATTAGACCCCCCCCCTCTGTGTATTAGACCCTCAGACCCCCCTCTGTGTATTAGACCCTCAGACCCCCTCTGTGTATTAGACCCTCTGACCCCCCTCTGTGTATTAGACCCTCAGACCCCCCTCTGTGTATTAGACCCTCAGACCCCCCTCTCTGTGTATTAGACCCTCAGACCCCCTCTGTGTATTAGACCCTCAGACCCCCCTCTGTGTATTAGACCCTCAGACCCCCTCTGTGTATTAGACCCCCCCCCCTCTGTGTATTAGACCCTCAGACCCCCCTCTGTGTATTAGACCCTCAGACCCCCCCTCTGTGTATTAGACCCTCAGACCCCCCCTCTGTGTATTAGACCCTCAGACCCCCCCTCTGTGTATAAGACCCTCAGACCCCCCCCTCTGTGTATTAGACCTCAGACCCCCCCCTCTGTGTATTAGACCCTCAGACCCCCCCTCTGTGTATTAGACCCTCAGACCCCCCCCTCTGTGTATTAGACCCTCAGACCCCCCTCTGTGTATTAGACCCTCAGACCCCCCTCTGTGTATTAGACCCTCAGACCCCCCTCTCTGTGTATTAGACCCTCAGACCCCCTCTGTGTATTAGACCCTCAGACCCCCCCTCTGTGTATTAGACCCTCAGACCCCCTCTGTGTATTAGACCCCCCCCCCTCTGTGTATTAGACCCTCAGACCCCCCCCCCCTCTGTGTATTAGACCCTCAGACCCCCCCCTCTGTGTATTAGACCCTCAGACCCCCCCTCTGTGTATTAGACCCTCAGACCCCCCTCTCTGTGTATTAGACCCTCAGACCCCCCTCTCTGTGTATTAGACCCTCAGACCCCCTCTGTGTATTAGACCCTCAGACCCCCTCTGTGTATTAGACCCTCAGACCCCTCTGTGTATTAGACCCTCAGACCCCCTCTGTGTATTAGACCCTCAGACCCCCCTCTGTGTATTAGACCCTCAGACCCCCCTCTGTGTATTAGACCCTCAGACCCCCCTCTGTGTATTAGACCCTCAGACCCCCCTCTGTGTATTAGACCCTCAGACCCCCCCTCTGTGTATTAGACCCTCAGACCCCCCCTCTGTGTATTAGACCCTCAGACCCCCTCGTGTAGACCCTCAGACCCCCTCTGTGTATTAGACCCTCAGACCCCCCTCTGTGTATTAGACCCTCAGACCCCCCTCTCTGTGTATTAGACCCTCAGACCCCCCCCCCCCCCCCCCGTGTATTAGACCCTCAGACCCACTCTCTGTGTACTCTATAGGGGTCTGGGGACAGTTTACTGTACAGGCGGTGTACTCTATAGGGGTCTGCGGACAGTTTACTGTACAGGCGGTGTACTCTATAGGGGTCTACGGACAGTTTACTGTACAGGCGGTGTAATCTATAGGGGTCTGCCGACAGTTTACTGTACAGGCGGTGTACTCTATAGGGGTCTGCGGACAGTTTACTGTACAGGCGGTGTACTCTATAGGGGTCTGCGGACAGTTTACTGTACAGGCGGTGTACTCTATAGGGGTCTGCGGACAGTTTACTGTACAGGCGGTGTACTCTATAGTGGTCTGCCGACAGTTTACTGTACAGGCGGTGTAATCTATAGGGGTCTGCCGACAGTTTACTGTACAGGCGGTGTACTCTATAGGGGTCTGCCGACAGTTTACTGTACAGGCGGTGTACTCTATAGGGGTCTGCCGACAGTTTACTGTACAGGCGGTGTAATCTATAGTGATCTGCGGACAGTTTACTGTACAGGCGGTGTACTCTATAGGTGTCTGCGGACAGTTTACTGTACAGCCGGTGTACTCTATAGGTGTCTGCGGACAGTTTACTGTACAGGCGGTGTACTCTATAGGGGTCTGCAGACAGTTTACTGTACAGGCGGTGTACTCTATAGGGGTCTGCAGACAGTTTACTGTACAGGCGGTGTACTCTATAGGGGTCTGCGGACAGTTTACTGTACAGGCGGTGTACTCTATAGGGGTCTGCGGACAGTTTACTGTACAGGCGGTGTACTCTATAGGGGTCTGAGGACAGCTTACTGTACAGGCGGTGTACTCTATAGGGGTCTGCGGACAGTTTACTGTACAGCCGGTGTACTCTATAGGGGTCTGCCGTCAGTTTACTGTACAGCCGGTGTACTCTATAGGGGTCTGCGGACAGTTTACTGTACAGGCGGTGTACTCTATAGGGGTCTGCGGACAGTTTACTGTACAGGCGGTGTACTCTATAGGGGTCTGCGGACAGTTTACTGTACAGGCGGTGTACTCTATAGGGGTCTGCGGACAGTTTACTGTACAGGCGGTGTACTCTATAGGGGTCTGCGGACAGTTTACTGTACAGGCGGTGTACTCTATAGGGGTCTGCGGACAGTTTACTGTACAGGCGGTGTACTCTATAGGGGTCTGCGGACAGTTTACTGTACAGGCGGTGTACTCTATAGTGATCTGCCGACAGTTTACTGTACAGGCGGTGTAATCTATAGGGGTCTGCCGACAGTTTACTGTACAGGCGGTGTACTCTGTAGGGGTCTGCGGACAGTTTACTGTACAGGCGGTGTACTCTATAGGGGTCTGCGGACAGTTTACTGTACAGGCAGTGTACTCTATAGGGGTCTGCGGACAGTTTACTGTACAGGCGGTGTAATCTATAGGGGTCTGCCGACAGTTTACTGTACAGGCGGTGTACTCTGTAGGGGTCTGCCGACAGTTTACTGTACAGGCAGTGTACTCTATAGGGGTCTGCAGGGTTGATGGGGGTCATTAGCGCAGCTCTTTCCGCGGTCAGTGTGGGTGTCAGTCAGGCTGGTTCAGGCCATGAGAGGTGACACCAGAGAGCCGTAGAGGGGCCCCAGGACCCGGATTGTGTCTCATGTCTGCCTTCTTTCTCCAGGAGACCACCTCGAGCCGCCGGTAAATCCCCGACGACTGTCACAGTGACCGCCATGAGGAAGCCGCAGCCGTTTACTATTGGAACCAGACTCTCTATCCCGAAATGTCCGGATTTATCTACTACCTCCAGCCCCGGGATGGACGCAGCGTCTCCGAGCGAACGTGTCTCTCGTTACCCGTCCCCTCAGCGGGGGTCCGGCCTCTCTCACAGTCCTGACAATCCCATATGTCCTGGATCTCTGGTGCGGTCCATCAAAAAGATCACCCTGTCCCTACAGGCGGAGGGCGCGGCGCGGAGGGAGGGCACTGGGACCATGAGCCCCCGGCTGCTCGCCAGAACCTCGTATGGGAACTGTAATAATAACAACAGCCGGAGGCTGGCGCACATGGTACCGGGCGCCGCTGATCTCCCATGTGACTGGTCTGTACGGGATCCCAGGATGGTAATCTGCGCGCCAGAATGTCATAAGACGGCCAAGGTAAGGGCTCTCCCTACACCCCAGGTGCCAGAACCAAGATGGCCGCCAGTATGACATTACCCCCTCCCCCATACCATGAATGTCTCACAACTGGACAGTATTTATTATAATGAGACGTTGGATTTGTGGGAATTTTGCTGCCTCAGAGCTTACAATCTACCCCCGCCAGCGCCCATGGCAATCGCCATCCAAAATAATCTGACATTTTCTAGGTCAGAATAAGAACCTGAAAGTGAAACATTGTAACATCTATACATTACACCAAACGGAATGAATGTCCCCCACTAGTAAAGAACAGTCAAATACCCAAAATCTATATCTTTATTAAATTATGCAAATTTAAATACTTAGTAGAAATAATACATATCCCAAAAAGAGAACAGAACAAAAGGACAGCTAAACAAGCTCATGGAATTACAGGCAGAATATAACCCGTAATAATCAAAAGCGCAAAGACCAAAGCGCCTCCAATCCCGACGTACGTTTCACTATACAGCTTTCTCAAGGGATACATCTTAACATTGTAACATTTATACGTTGTAGCATCTATCAGTGACTGACAGCTATCTATGTATACACACTTACACAGAGAATACTATCACTGATAACACCTCCCTGTGTACAGATATCAGGGACTGACAGCTATCTCTGTATACACACTTACACAGAGAATACTATCACTGATAACACCTCCCCGTGTACAGATATCAGTGACTGACAGCTATCTATGTATACACATTTACACAGAGATTACTATCACTGATAACACCACCCTGTGTACAACTATCAGTGACTGACAGCTATCTATGTATACACACTTACAGAGATTACTATCACTGATAACACCTCCCTGTGTACAGATATCAGTGACTGACAGCTATCTATGTATACACACTTACACAGAGAATACTATCACTGATAACACCTCCCCGTGTACAGATATCAGTGACTGACAGCTATCTATGTATACACAGTTACACAGAGCGTACTATCACTGATAACACCTCCCTGTGTACAGATATCAGTGACTGACAGCTATCTATGTATACACACTTACACAGAGAATACTATCACTGATAACACCTCCCCGTGTACAGATATCAGTGACTGACAGCTATCTCTGTATACACACTTACACAGAGAATACTATCACTGATAACACCTCCCCGTGTACAGATATCAGTGACTGACAGCTATCTATGTATACACACTTACACAGAGAATACTATCGCTGATAACACCTCCCCGTGTACAGATATCAGTGACTGACAGCTATCTATGTATACACACTTACACAGAGAATACTATCGCTGATAACACCTCCCCGTGTACAGATATCAGTGACTGACAGCTATCTATGTATACACACTTACAGAGAGCGTACTATCACTGATAACACCTCCCCGTGTACAGATATCAGTGACTGACAGCTATCTATGTATACACACTTACACAGAGAATACTATCACTGATAACACCTCCCTGTGTACAGATATCAGTGACTGACAGCTATCTATGTATACACACTTACACAGAGAATACTATCACTGATAACACCTCCCCATGTACAACTATCAGTGACTGACAGCTATCTCTGTATACACACTTACACAGAGATTACTATCACTGATAACACCTCCCCGTGTACAGATATCAGTGACTGACAGCTATCTATGTATACACACTTACACAGAGAATACTATCACTGATAGCACCTCCCTGTGTACAGATACCAGTGACTGACAGCTATCTCTGTATACACACTTACACAGAGAATACTATCACTGATAACACCTCCCTGTGTACAGATACCAGTGACTGACAGCTATCTATGTATACACACTTACACAGAGAATACTATCACTGATAGCACCTCCCTGTGTAGAGATATCAGTGACTGACAGCTATCTATGTATACACACTTACACAGAGCGTACTATCACTGATAACACCTCCCCGTGTACAGATATCAGGGACTGACAGCTATGTATACACACTTACACAGAGAATACTATAACTGATAACACCTCCCTGTGTACAGATATCAGGGACTGACAGCTATCTCTGTATACACACTTACACAGAGAATACTATCACTGATAACACCTCCCTGTGTACAGATATCAGTGACTGACAGCCATCTCTGTATACACACTTACACAGAGCGTACTATCACTGATAACACCTCCCTGTGTAGAGATATCAGTGACTGACAGCTATCTCTGTATACACACTTACACAGAGAATACTATCACTGATAACACCTCCCTGTGTACAGATATCAGTGACTGACAGCTATCTATGTATACACACTTACACAGAGAATACTATCACTGATAACACCTCCCTGTGTACAACTATCAGTGACTGACAGCTATCTATGTATACACACTTACACAGAGATTACTATCACTGATAACACCTCCCTGTGTACAGATACCAGTGACTGACAGCTATCTATGTATACACACTTACACAGAGAATACTATCACTGATAACACCTCCCTGTGTACAGATACCAGTGACTGACAGCTATCTCTGTATACACACTTACACAGAGAATACTATCACTGATAACACCTCCCTGTGTACAGATATCAGTGACTGACAGCTATCTATGTATACACACTTACACAGAGATTACTATCACTGATAACACCTCCCTGTGTACAGATACCAGTGACTGACAGCTATCTATGTATACACACTTACACAGAGAATACTATCACTGATAACACCTCCCTGTGTACAGATATCAGAGACTGACAGCTATCTATGTATACACACTTACACAGAGCGTACTATCACTGATAACACCTCCCCTGTGTACAGATATCAGTGACTGACAGCTATCTATGTATACACACTTACACAGAGAATACTATCACTGATAACACCTCCCTGTGTACAGATACCAGTGACTGACAGCTATTTATGTATACACACTTACACAGAGAATACTATCACTGATAACACCTCCCTGTGTACAGATATCAGTGACTGACAGCTATCTCTGTATACACACTTACACAGAGATTACTATCATTGATAACACCTCCCCGTGTACAGATATCAGTGACTGACAGCTATCTCTGTATACACACTTACACAGAGAATACTATCACTGATAACACAACCCTGTGTACAACTATCAGTGACTGACAGCTATCTATGTATACACACTTACACAGAGAATACTATCACTGATAACACCTCCCTGTGTACAGATATCAGTGACTGACAGCTATCTATGTATACACACTTACACAGAGAATACTATCACTGATAACACCTCCCTGTGTACAGATATCAGTGACTGACAGCTATCTATGTATACACACTTACACAGAGAATACTATCACTGATAACACCTCCCTGTGTACAGATATCAGTGACTGACAGCTATCGCTGTATACACACTTACACAGAGAATACTATTACTGATAACACCCCCCTGTGTACAGATATCAGTGACTGACAGCTATTTATGTATACACACTTACACAGAGAATACTATCACTGATAACACCTCCCCGTGTACAGATATCAGTGACTGACAGCTATCTATGTATACACACTTACACAGAGCGTACTATCACTGATAACACCCCCCTGTGTACAGATATCAGTGACTGACAGCTATCTATGTATACACACTTACACAGAGCGTACTATCACTGATAACACCTCCCTGTGTACAGATATCAGTGACTGACAGCTATCTATGTATACACACTTACACAGAGAATACTATCACTGATAACACCTCCCTGTGTACAGATATCAGTGACTGACAGCTATCTATGTATACACACTTACACAGAGAATACTATCACTGATAACACCTCCCTGTGTACAGATATCAGTGACTGACAGCTATCTATGTATACACACTTACACAGAGAATACTATCACTGATAACACCTCCCCGTGTACAGATATCAGTGACTGACAGCTATCTATGTATACACACTTACACAGAGAATACTATCACTGATAACACCCCCCTGTGTACAGATATCAGTGACTGACAGCTATCTATGTATACACACTTACACAGAGAATACTATCACTGATAACACCTCCCTGTGTACAGATATCAGTGACTGACAGCTATCTACGTATACACACTTACACAGAGAATACTATCACTGATAACACCCCCTGTGTACAGATATCAGTGACTGACAGCTATCTATGTATACACACTTACACAGAGAATACTATCACTGATAACACCTCCCTGTGTACAGATATCAGTGACTGACAGCTATCTACGTATACACACTTACACAGAGAATACTATCACTGATAACACCCCCTGTGTACAGATATCAGTGACTGACAGCTATCTATGTATACACACTTACACAGAGAATACTATCACTGATAACACCTCCCCGTGTACAGATATCAGTGACTGACAGCTATCTCTGTATACACACTTACACAGAGAATACTATCACTGATAACACCTCCCTGTGTACAGATATCAGTGACTGACAGCGATCTCTGTATACACACTTACACAGAGATTACTATCATTGATAACACCTCCCCGTGTACAGATATCAGTGACTGACAGCTATCTCTGTATACACACTTACACAGAGAATACTATCACTGATAACACAACCCTGTGTACAACTATCAGTGACTGACAGCTATCTATGTATACACACTTACACAGAGAATACTATCACTGATAACACCTCCCTGTGTACAGATATCAGTGACTGACAGCTATCTATGTATACACACTTACACAGAGAATACTATCACTGATAACACCTCCCTGTGTACAGATATCAGTGAGTGACAGCTATCTATGTATACACACTTACACAGAGAATACTATCACTGATAACACCTCCCTGTGTACAGATATCAGTGACTGACAGCTATTTATGTATACACACTTACACAGAGAATACTATCACTGATAACACCTCCCCGTGTACAGATATCAGTGACTGACAGCTATCTATGTATACACACTTACACAGAGCGTACTATCACTGATAACACCCCCCTGTGTACAGATATCAGTGACTGACAGCTATCTATGTATACACACTTACACAGAGAATACTATAACTGATAACACCTCCCTGTGTACAGATATCAGTGACTGACAGCTATCTCTGTATACACACTTACACAGAGATTACTATCATTGATAACACCTCCCCGTGTACAGATATCAGTGACTGACAGCTATCTCTGTATACACACTTACACAGAGAATACTATCACTGATAACACAACCCTGTGTACAACTATCAGTGACTGACAGCTATCTATGTATACACACTTACACAGAGAATACTATCACTGATAACACCTCCCTGTGTACAGATATCAGTGACTGACAGCTATCTATGTATACACACTTACACAGAGAATACTATCACTGATAACACCTCCCTGTGTACAGATATCAGTGACTGACAGCTATCTATGTATACACACTTACACAGAGAATACTATCACTGATAACACCTCCCTGTGTACAGATATCAGTGACTGACAGCTATTTATGTATACACACTTACACAGAGAATACTATCACTGATAACACCTCCCCGTGTACAGATATCAGTGACTGACAGCTATCTATGTATACACACTTACACAGAGCGTACTATCACTGATAACACCCCCCTGTGTACAGATATCAGTGACTGACAGCTATCTATGTATACACACTTACACAGAGCGTACTATCACTGATAACACCTCCCTGTGTACAGATATCAGTGACTGACAGCTATCTATGTATACACACTTACACAGAGAATACTATCACTGATAACACCTCCCTGTGTACAGATATCAGTGACTGACAGCTATCTATGTATACACACTTACACAGAGAATACTATCACTGATAACACCTCCCTGTGTACAGATATCAGTGACTGACAGCTATCTATGTATACACACTTACACAGAGAATACTATCACTGATAACACCTCCCCGTGTACAGATATCAGTGACTGACAGCTATCTATGTATACACACTTACACAGAGAATACTATCACTGATAACACCCCCTGTGTACAGATATCAGTGACTGACAGCTATCTATGTATACACACTTACACAGAGAATACTATCACTGATAACACCTCCCTGTGTACAGATATCAGTGACTGACAGCTATCTACGTATACACACTTACACAGAGAATACTATCACTGATAACACCCCCTGTGTACAGATATCAGTGACTGACAGCTATCTATGTATACACACTTACACAGAGAATACTATTACTGATAACACCCCCCTGTGTACAGATATCAGTGACTGACAGCTATCTATGTATACACACTTACACAGAGAATACTATCACTGATAACACCTCCCTGTGTACAGATATCAGTGACTGACAGCTATCTCTGTATACACACTTACACAGAGAATACTATCACTGATAACACCTCCCCGTGTACAGATATCAGTGACTGACAGCTATCTCTGTATACACACTTACACAGAGAATACTATCACTGATAACACCTCCCTGTGTACAGATATCAGTGACTGACAGCGATCTCTGTATACTTATTTAAGCTTCCCATACACTCAATAGCTGTTAACCAAATGGTCTGCTGACGGCTACATCTCCCAACTTTCTCATACACGTTTGGCTTGACCGGACGTCTCTGTGTACGCCATGGGGAGAGCAGAGAAGTTGCCAGACAGTTCCGGCAACGGTTTATCTCCCAGGAGAACAAAAGGATCAGACGAAACATTCAGTTTGCCAGATCTTTGTCTCCTCCGACATCATCTGTCAGGGGAGAGCCCGGAGGTCCCCACACACCTTAACACGTCAGTCAAACCCACCATTGTAGGTGAGTTCGGCCCATAAAAGTATAATCGGTATGGCCAGCTTTACACAGATAATTCTATCAATCACTTACAAGAAGCCCCTGTGTACAACTGAGATCAGAACGAGCATTTAATAAGCAGAGAGAGAAATTAAATGTTTTACTAAATCTTTTCCCAGAAAACTACCTACCAATCTGCTCAGCTCCTCCTGCCTGCACATTGCACTGCATTTCCCGGTGGTAGGTCCACTTTATACACAATCTGCTCAGCTCCTCCTGCTCTATAACACGCTGCCTGCAGATTACATGGTGACAGGTTCTCTATATATATATAATCTGCTCAGCTCCTCCTGCTCTATAACACGCTGCCTGCAGATTACACGGTGACAGGTTCTCTGTATATATAATCTGCTCAGCTCCTCCTGCTCTATAACACGCTGCCTGCAGATTACATGGTGACAGGTTCTCTTTATCTATAATCTGCTCAGCTCCTCCTGCTCTATAACACACTGCCTGCAGATTACATGGTGACAGGTTCTCTGTATATATAATCTGCTCAGCTCCTCCTGCTCTATAACACGCTGCCTGCAGATTACACGGTGACAGGTTCTCTGTATATATAATCTGCTCAGCTCCTCCTGCTCTATAACACGCTGCCTGCAGATTACACGGTGACAGGTTCTCTGTATATATAATCTGCTCAGCTCCTCCTGCTCTATAACACACTGCCTGCAGATTACACGGTGACAGGTTCTCTGTATATATAATCTACTCAGCTCCTCCTGCTCTATAACACGCTGCCTGCAGATTACATGGTGACAGGTTCTCTGTATATATAATCTGCTCAGCTCCTCCCGCTCTATAACACGCTGCCTGCAGATTACATGGTGACAGGTTCTCTGTATATATAATCTGCTCAGCTCCTCCTGCTCTATAACACGCTGCCTGCAGATTACATGGTGACAGGTTCTCTGTATATATAATCTGCTCAGCTCCTCCTGCTCTATAACACGCTGCCTGCAGATTACACGGTGACAGGTTCTCTGTATATATAATCTGCTCAGCTCCTCCTGCTCTATAACACGCTGCCTGCAGATTACACGGTGACAGGTTCTCTGTATATATAATCTGCTCAGCTCCTCCTGCTCTATAACACGCTGCCTGCAGATTACATGGTGACAGGTTCTCTGTATATATAATCTGCTCAGCTCCTCCTGCTCTATAAGACGCTGCCTGCAGATTACACGGTGACAGGTTCTCTGTATATATAATCTGCTCAGCTCCTCCTGCTCTACAACACACTGCCTGCAGATTACACGGTGACAGGTTCTCTGTATATATAATCTGCTCAGCTCCTCCTGCTCTATAACACACTTCCTGCAGATTATATGGTGACAGGTTCTCTGTATATATAATCTGCTCAGCTCCTCCTGCTCTATAACACGCTGCCTGCAGATTACATGGTGACGGGTCCGTTTTATGTAATGTCTGGTAGTAAGGCTACTTTCACACTGGTGTTTCTGGGTCCGCTTGTGAGATCTGTTTCAGGGCTCTGACAAGCGGCCCAAAACGGATCAGTTCAATGTAAGTCAATGGGGACTGATCCGTTTTTCACTGACCCACTATGGATCCAATTTGACTTAGACTTTTTTTTTAATGAATAATGCAAACGGATCCGTTATTAACGGATAGAAGCGTTTGCATTATTGGTGCGGATCCGTTTGTGCAGATACAAGACGGATCCGCACAAAACGCGAGTGTGAAAGTAGCCTAAGAGTTCTGGGCAGCAGAGGACATTTCTCACTGTTCTTCCTGTGGCTCTTGCTGGGAGGGCTGTTGGCAGGGAAGGGTTAACTGCTAGCTGGCACGCATCATCGGTATGGATGAGGTCATGGGGAAAGCTGACAGTGCGATGAACCCCCATCACTCCGGGAAGGAAGCAAGGGAAAGTGTGGAGGAGCCTTCTCAGGACGTTCCCCCGGGTCCGGCTGTTCTGGCTCATTGTTTTACTATTGGTGCGGATATTGTAGCCCCCACAATGAGCGGGGGCTGACAACCTCACCTCTTAATGGAGGGAAAGAGAAAGCACATGTCCATTGGGATCCAAGATTGTAAGCTCTGTGGTCCACGCAGAATCCTGAATGTTTACACAGAATTTATATTATATTTATATTTTGTTATTAAAGTTTGATTTTTTTTATTGAAAAATAATGGAGAAAGTAGAAAAGAGCTGCTGAGCGCCTCCTAATGGTCTCATCACCTCTTCATCTGTAAAGTGCAACAATAAATATTCTGATGGTTCTTCAATGTCACCTGTCATAAGTTTCACCAGACACACACACGGCTGCGGCTGTATATAACACACAGCTGTACTCCTGTATATAACACACAGCTCTGGCTGTACTCCTGTATATAACACACAGCTACGACTGTACTCCTGTATATAACACACAGCTACGACTGTACTCCTGTATATAACACACAGCTACGACTGTACTCCTGTATATAACAGACAGCTACGACTGTACTCCTGTATATAACACACAGCTCTGGCTGTACTCCTGTATATAACACACAGCTCTGGCTGTACTCCTCTATATAACACACAGCTACGACTGTACTCCTGTATATAACACACAGCTGCGGCTGTACTCCTGTATATAACACACAGCTCTGGCTGTACTCCTCTATATAACACACAGCTCTGGCTGTACTCCTGTATATAACACACAGCTCTGGCTGTACTCCTGTATATAACACACAGCTCTGGCTGTACTCCTCTATATAACACACAGCTACGACTGTACTCCTGTATATAACACACAGCTGCGGCTGTACTCCTGTATATAACACACAGCTCTGGCTGTACTCCTCTATATAACACACAGCTACGACTGTACTCCTGTATATAACACACAGCTGCGGCTGTACTCCTGTATATAACACACAGCTCTGGCTGTACTCCTGTATATAACACACAGCTCTGGCTGTACTCCTGTATATAACACACAGCTGTAGCTGTACTCCTGTATATAACACACAGCTACGACTGTACTCCTGTATATAACACACAGGTGCGGCTGTACTCCTGTATATAACACACAGCTCTGGCTGTACTCCTGTATATAACACACAGGTGCGACTGTACTCCTGTATATAACACACAGGTGCGGCTGTACTCCTGTATATAACACACAGGTGCGGCTGTACTCCTGTATATAACACACAGGTGCGGCTGTACTCCTGTATATAACACTCAGCTACGACTGTACTCCTGTATATAACACACAGCTACGACTGTACTCCTGTATATAACACACTAAGCTATGGCTTCTGTATGTAACACACAGCTATGACTGTACTCCTGTAAATAACACACTGAGCTATGGCTTCTGTATATAACACAGAGTTCTGGCTGTACTCCTGTATATAACACACAGCTCTGGCTGTACTCCTGTATATAACACACAGCTCTGGCTGTACTCCTGTATATAACACACAGTTGCAGCTGTAGTCCTCTATATAACATACAGCTGTGGCTGTACTCCTGTATATAATGCACAGCTGCGCCTCTACTCCTGTATGTAATACACTAAGCTATGGATTTTGTATATAACACATAGCTGCGGCTATACTCCTGTATATAACACAGAGCAATGGCTCGTGTATAAATCACTCAGCTGCGGCTGTACTCCTGTATTTAACACACTGAGCTGCGGCTTTACCCTTATATATAACAGTCAGGTGTGGCTGTACTCCTGTATATAGCACACAGCTGCGGCTGTACTCCTGTATGTAACACACAGCTGCAGCTGTACTCCTGTATATAACACACAGCTCTGGCTGTACTCCTGTATATAACACACAGCTACGACTGTACTCCTGTATATAACACTCAGCTGTAGCTGCACTCCTGTATGTAACACACTAAGCTATGGATTTTGTATATAACACATAGCTGTAGCTGTATTCCTATATATAACACACAGCTGTAGCTGTATTCCTATATATAACACACAGCTGCGTCTGTACTCCTGTTTATAATGCACAGCTGAAGCTGTAGTCCTCTATATAACATACAGCTGTGGCTGTACTCCTGTATATAATGCACAGCTGCGCCTCTACTCCTGTATGTAATACACTAAGCTATGGATTTTGTATATAACACATAGCTGCGGCTATACTCCTGTATATAACACAGAGCAATGGCTCGTGTATAAATCACACAGCTGCGGCTGTACTCCTGTATAAATCACTCAGCTGCGGCTGTACTCCTGTATTTAACACACTGAGCTGCGGCTTTACCCTTATATATAACAGTCAGGTGTGGCTGTACTCCTGTATATAGCACACAGCTGCGGCTGTACTCCTGTATGTAACACACAGCTGCGGCTGTACTCTTGTATATAACACTCATCTGTAGCTGCGCTCCTGTATGTAACACACTAAGCTATGGATTTTGTATATAACACATAGCTGCGGCTGTACTCCTATATATAACACACAGCTGCGTCTGTACTCCTGTATATAATGCACAGCTGAAGCTGTGCACCTGTATATAACACACTATTGCTCCTCTATATAACAGAGCTCTGTACTCCTGTATGTAACACATAGCTGTGGCTGTGTTCCTGTATATAACACACAGCTGTGGCTGTGTTCCTGTATATAACACATAGCTGCGGTTGTACTCCTGTATATAACACACAGCTGCGTCTATACTTCTGTATATAACACTTAGCTGGGGCTGTACTCCTGTATATAACACACAGCTACAGGTGTACACCTGTATGTAACACAAACATGCAGCTGTAGTCCAGTATATAACACAAAGCTGCTGCTGTACTCCTGTATAGAACACACAGCTGTGGCTGTATTCCTGTATATCACACATAGTTGAGGCTGTACTCCTGTATATAGCACACTGAGCTAGGGATCCTGTATATAACACACAGCTGTGGCTTTGCTCCTGTGTATAACACACTAACCTATGGTCCTGTATATTTCACACTGAGCTGTGGGTGTACTCAAGTATATTAGAGACAGCTGTGCCTGTACTTCGGTATATAACACACATCTAGGCTTGTACTCCTGTATGTAACACACTGAGCTACGGCTTTACTGCAGTATATAACACACAGCAGTGCCTGTATTCCTGTATATAACACATTGAGCTGCGGTTGTATTCCTGTATATAACAGTCAGGTGTGGCTATGACTTTACTCCTGTAAATACCACACTGAGCTATGACTTCTGTATATAACACACAGCTGCGGCTTTGCTCCTGTATATAACTCTCAGCCTGCGGCTGTACTCCCGTTTATAACACATAGATACGGCTGTACTCCTGTATATAACACACAGCTCTGGCTGTACTCCTGTATATAACACACAGCTGTGGCTGTGTTCCTGTATATAACACATAGATACGGCTGTACTCCTGTATGTAACACACAGCTCTGGCTGTACTCCTGTATATAACACACAGCTCTGGCTGTACTCCTGTATATAACACACAGCTCTGGCTGTACTCCTGTATATAACACACAGCTCTGGCTGTACTCCTGTATTTAACACACAGCTCTGGCTGTACTCCTGTATTTAACACACAGCTACAGCTGTACCCCTGTATTTAACACACTGAGGTGTGGCTGTTATTCTGTATATAACAGGCTGAGCATTGGCTCATGTACATAACACTCAGCTGTACTCTTGTATATAACACACTAAGCTATTGATTTTGTATATAACATACAGCTTTGGCTATACTCCAATATATAACACACTGAGCTGCAGCTGTACACACAGCAGTGCCTGTAATCCTGTATGTAACACACAGCTGCGGATGTACTCCTGTATATAACACACAGCTCTGGCTGTACTCTTGTATATAACACACAGCTGCGGCTGTTCTCCTGTATATAACACACAGCTGCGGCTGTTCTCCTGTATATAACACACAGCTGCGGCTGTTCTCCTGTATATAACACACAGCTCTGGTTGTACTCCTGTATATAACACACAGCTCTGGCTGTACTCCTGTATATAACACACAGCTCTGGCTGTACTCCTGTATATAATACACAGCTCTGGCTGTACTCCTGTATATAACACATAGCTCTGGCTGTACTCTGGTATGTAACACACAGTTGCGGATGTACTCCTGTATATAACACACAGCTGCGGATGTACTCCTGTATATAACACACAGCTCTGGCTGTACTCCTGTATATAACACACAGCTCTGGCTGTACTCCTGTATATAACACACAGCTGCGGCTATACTCCTGTATATAACACACAGCTCTGGCTGTACTTCTGTATATAACACACAGCTCTGGCTGTACTCATGTATATAACACACAGCTGCGTCTGTTCTCCTGTATATAACACACAGCTCTGGCTGTACTCCTGTATATAACACACAGCTCTGGCTGTACTCATGTATATAACACACAGCTCTGGCTGTACTCTGGTATGTAACACACAGTTGCGGATGTACTCCTGTATATAACACACAGCTGCGGATGTACTCCTGTATATAACACACAGCTCTGGCTGTACTCCTGTATATAACACATAGCTCTGGCTGTACTCTGGTATGTAACACACAGCTGCGGATGTACTCCTGTATATAACACACAGCTGCGGATGTACTCCTGTATATAACACACAGCTGCGGATGTACTCCTGTATATAACACACAGCTGCGGATGTACTCCTGTATGTAACACACAGCTGCGGATGTACTCCTGTATGTAACACACAGCTGCGGATGTACTCCTGTATATAACACACAGCTCTGGCTGTACTCCTGTATATAACACACAGCTCTGGCTGTACTCCTGTATATAACACACAGCTCTGGCTGTACTCCTGTATATAACGCACAGCTCTGGCTGTACTCCTGTATATAACACACAGCTCTGGCTGTACTCCTGTATATAACACACGGCTCTGGCTGTACTCCTGTATATAACACACGGCTCTGGCTGTACTCCTGTATATAGCACACGGCTCTGGCTGTATTCCTGTATATAACACACGGCTCTGGCTGTACTCCTGTATATAACACACGGCTCTGGCTGTACTCCTGTATATAGCACACAGCTCTGGCTGTACTCCTGTATATAGCACACAGCTCTGGCTGTACTCCTGTATATAACACACAGCTCTGGCTGTACTCCTGTATATAAAACACAGCTCTGGCTGTACTCCTGTATATAACACACAGCTCTGGCTGTACTCCTGTATATAACACACAGCTCTGGCTGTACTCCTGTATATAACACACAGCTCTGGCTGTACTCCTGTATATAACACACAGCTGCGGCTGTACTCCTGTATATAACACACAGCTCTGGCTGTACTCCTGTATATAACACACAGCTCTGGCTGTACTCCTGTATATAACACACAGCTCTGGCTGTACTCCGGTATATGAAGGAAAGACCATAGGACTCTCTTTTTGCTGTTACATCAAAATGCTTATTTTTATTGCCTTATTGTATCCATCCCCCAAAAAATTTTTAGCCACTGGCCAACGTTTCGATCATCAATAGACCTTGATCACGGCTGTAGTCATAGTGCTAAGTAGTGGAGTCGGATTACTTAGCACTATGACTACGGCCGTGGTCAAGGTCTATTGATGATCGAAACGTTGGCCAGTGGCTCAAATTTTTTTGGGATGGATACAATAAGGCAATAAAAATAAGCATTTTGATGTAACAGCAAAAAGAGAGTCCTATGGTCTTTCCTTCAACTACAGATAACTTTGTATACCACAGAGCGTCTCCCAACGCACACCGAGGAGTGCCGTACAACTCTTTCTTCTCATTGTACTCCTGCCTATAACTCACAGCTGCGGCTTTAGTAAGGCTTTTGATACTGTCCCACATAGAAGGCTTATCAATAAAGTGCAGTCTTTGTGCTTGGACTCCCATATTGTTGAATGGATTAGGCAGTGGCTGAGGGACAGACAACAGAGGGTTGTAGTCAATGGAGTATATTCAGACCAAGGTCCTGTTACCAGTGGGGACCTCAGGGATCTGTTCCGGGACCCATATTGTTTAATATCTTTATCAGCGATATTGCAGAAGGCCTCGATGGTAAGGTGGGTCTTTTTGCTGATGACACAAAGATGTGTAACAGGGTTGATGTTCCTGGAGGGATACACCAAATGGAAGAGGACTTAGGAAAACTAGAGGAATGGTCAAAAATCTGGCAACTAAAATGTAATGTTGATAAGTGCGAGATAATGCACCTGGGACGTAAAAACCCAAGAGCAGAATATACAATCAGTGATACAGGGAAAATCTGTACCTGAGATTTTACTTTCCTTGAGTCCAGAGGCAGCACAGCATGGGTTAAGCTCGTCTTCATACCCTTGGCTAGGACCGCCCACCTAGATTAAAATAATTAATTAAATCATTAGTAGACACCATAAAGCTGGGTTCCCATAATGCTCCACTGTGTTAAAAAAAAAATATAGACTTTCATTCAATGCAAAATAACAAAAATTTATTTCAGGGAGGGTATATTTGTGCTGCCTTCGGACTCAAGGAAAGTAAAATCCCAGGTACAGATTTTCCCTTTCGTCCTCCGGCAGCACAGCATGGGATGTGTATAGATCATGAAGGGGGGATTTTTCATCAAGAACTGCACTTAATACCCCAGTACCAAAGGCTGAACTTCTAGCATTGATGTCTAAGCGATAATGCTTCATGAAGGTCTGAGATGAGGACCAGGAGGCAGCATTGCAGATTTCTTCTATAGACACCTGCGCCTGTTCTGCCCAGGAGGTTGCGGCAGATCTTGTTGAGTGTGCTTTAATTGGAAAAGGAGAAGACACTTCTTCTAAGGAATAGGATTCTTTGATAGTATCCTTTAGCCATCTAGCTAATGTATGTCTGGAGGGTTGTTGTCCTTTTCTTGGACCTCCGAAAAACACAAAAAGATTCTCGGCTATACAAAACTCTTCTGTTCTCTGTAGATAGATTCCGATTGCGCTCTTTAGATCCAGAGTATGCAATAGACTCTGTTCTTCACCAACCGGGTCAGGAAAAAACACAGGGAGAAAAGGTTTTCTATTTCTGTTAGCGGCAGAAGGCACCTTGGGAGTAAAAGAAGGCATGGTGCGAATGAGGACCCCATCGGGAAGGATTCTTAAATAGGGGTATTTAGCTGACAGCGCTTGAAGTTCGCCTACTCTTTTTGCGGAAGTGACGGCGACCAGGAACAATACTTTATATGACAGCCATTTGAAATCAACTTGCTGCAAAGGTTCAAATGGACCAACTGTAAGTCTCTTCAAGACCAGAGAAAGGTCCCAAACTGGTGTAGGTTCTCTATGTGTAGGTTTCAGCCTCCTTATTGCTTTGAAGAATCTGAAAATAAGCGGGTGATGGAGAAATTTGTTCTCAGTCATAACATTGATAGCAGTCATGTGTGCTCTTAATGTGTTAGGTTTGAATCCCTTTTGGAAACCTTCCTGAAGAAATTAAAGAATGGATCCGACATCAATCTTCACATGATTCACTTCAGCCATCCAGGCTGTAAACTTCTTACATATTCTAGCGTATTTCTTATTAGTTGAAACCTTGCGAGAACACAACAAAGTCTTAACTACAGATTCGGAGAGGCCCATCTCCATTAACTTAGATCTCTCAACCTCCAGGCTGTCAGGTGTAAATGGTTCAAGCTCTGGTGATAGAGACCGTCTTGCAACAGAAGATCTGGAACTAGGGGAAGCTTCCAGAATTCCCCCTTGGATAGCTGGAGTCATAGAGGGAACCACGACCTCCTTGGCCAGAATGGGGCTATTAATATTGTCTGAGGTTTGTCCATTACTATCTTCCTCAGGACTCTTAGGATGAGAGGTACTGGAGGAAAAATGTAGACAAATAGGCGTTTGCAGCTAAAGGAAAGAGCATCCAGTATTGTGGGCTTGTCCAGTCTGTTTAGAGAGCAGAATTTGGGAACTTTCTTGTTCCTTGCTGATGCCCACTCTGGACATCCCCATCTGGTCACAATCAGTTGAAATATAGTCTGGTTCAGTTCCCAATTTGCTGGATCGATTTTTCTCCGGCTCAGATGATCCGCTTGAATATTCAAGCAGCCTCTTATATGCATGGCTTTTAGCTCTAAGATATTTGCTATTGCCCAACTGAAGATCTCTTTGCACAATTTCAGGAGGGAACTGTTCCTCGTTCCACCCTGTTTGTTGAGGTAGAATACAGATTGTCCGAACGAATCCGCACCGGTTTTCCTATTATCTGTTTCTTGAACTGGAGAAGTGCAAGTTGTACTACTTTCAGCTCCTTGAAGTTTGAAGACTTCTTCCTTTCTTCGGAAGACCACAGCCCCTGGATCCACTTGTCTTGAAGATGGTCTCCCCAGCCTCGACCAGACGCATCCGTAGTAATTACTACTGGGGGTAGATACTTGAAGGTCTTTCCCTTGGACAGATTTTTGGACTGTAACCACCACCCGAGGCTCTGAACTTTGAAGGTCTTAGTCTTACTCTTGCTTCTAGATTGTGAGAAGTGCGATGCCATACTTGAAGCATGTTTTGCTGTAGGTCTCTGGTATGATCTTTGGTGGGGGAAGAAACAGAGCCATAGATACTGTATTTATCTGCAGGCCCAGAACAATCTTTGAAGTAGTAGGGATCACATCAGATTTTTCCCAGTTTTTGAAGCGTTTCAATAGCTTGTCTGAGATGTAACTGTAGCAGGTCTTCTGATTGGGCTACCAGTAACCAGTCATCGAGATATGGGAAAACTTGTATTCTCTGGAGACGAAGATGTACTGCAACCAGGACTGCCACCTTGGTAAAGATTCTGGGAGCAGAACATAGGCCAAACGGTAGTGCTTTGAACTGGAAGTGTGATATTTTCCTGTTTCTTATGACCGCTATTCTTAGGAATCTTCTGTATTCGTCTTTTATAGGGATGTGCAGGTAGGCGTCTCTTACATCCAGAGAGACCATGAACTGGTTTTCTGTGAGCACCGCTGTGATAGATCTTAATGTTTCCATCGTGAAATGGATTTTCTTCAAGAATTGATTCAGGTATCGAAGGTCTATGATAAGACGATACTTTCCCACTGGCTTGGGGACCTGAAATATCATGGAATATACTCCGGTACTTCTTTGGTGCATAGGTACTGGTTCTAGTGCTCCTTTCTCTATAAATTCTTCTAGAAGACGAAAATTTTTGGGATCTTCTCTTTTGTTCAGGAGAAATCTGTCCCTTGGCACAGTACTGGAGACCATATCTCCAGAAGGATACTGATACTTTGGAGAGAGTTCAGAGAAGAGCTACTAAACTGGTCCATGGATTGCAGGATAAAACTTACCAGAAAGATGAAAGGACCTTAACATGTAGAGCTTGGAAGAAAGACGAGACGGAGGGGAGATGAGAGAGACGGCTAAATACATAAAGGGAATCAACAAGGTAAAAGAGGAGAGAAGATTTACAAGAAGGAAAACTGCTACAAGAGGACATAGTGTTACATTAGAGGGGCAAAGGGTTAACAGTAATATCAGGAAGTATTCCTTTACTGAGAGAGTAGTGGATGCATGGAATAGCCTTCCTGCAGAAGTGGTAGCTGCAAATACAGTGGAGGAGGTTAAGCACGCATGGGATAGGCATAAGGCCATCCTTCATATAAGATAGGGCCGGGGGCTATCCATAGTATTCAGTATATTGGGCAGACTAGATGGGCCAAATGGGTCTTATCTGCCCACACATTCTATGTTTCTATGTTACTCCTGTATATAACACACAGCTCTGGCTGTACTCCTGTATATAACACACAGCTCTGGCTGTACTCCTGTATATAACACACAGCTCTGGCTGTACTCCTGTATATAACACACAGCTCTGGCTGTACTCCTGTATATAACACACAGGTGCGGCTGTACTCCTGTATATAACACACAGCTCTGGCTGTACTCCTGTATATAACACACAGCTCTGGCTGTACTCCTGTATATAACACACAGCTCTGGCTGTACTCCTGTATATAACACACAGCTCTGGCTGTACTCCTGTATATAACACACAGCTCTGGCTGTACTCCTGTATATAACACACAGCTCTGGCTGTACTCCTGTATATAACACACAGCTCTGGCTGTACTCCTGTATATAACACACAGCTCTGACTGTACTCCTGTATATAACACACAGCTGCGGCTGTACTCCTGTATATAACACACAGCTGCGGCTGTACTCCTGTATATAACACACAGCTCTGGCTGTACTCCTGTATATAACACACAGCTCTGGCTGTACTCCTGTATATAACACACAGCTGCGGCTGTACTCCTGTATATAACACACAGCTCTGGCTGTACTCCTGTATATAACACACAGCTCTGGCTGTACTCCTGTATATAACACACAGCTCTGGCTGTACTCCTGTATATAACACACAGCTCTGGCTGTACTCCTGTATATAACACACAGCTCTGGCTGTACTCCTGTATATAACACACAGCTCTGGCTGTACTCCTGTATATAACACACAGCTCTGGCTGTACTCCTGTATATAAAACACAGCTCTGGCTGTACTCCTGTATATAACACACAGCTCTGACTGTACTCCTGTATATAACACACAGCTCTGGCTGTACTCCTGTATATAACACACAGCTCTGGCTGTACTCCTGTATATAACACACAGCTCTGGCTGTACTCCTGTATATAAAACACAGCTCTGGCTGTACTCCTGTATATAACACACAGCTCTGACTGTACTCCTGTATATAACACACAGCTGTGGCTGTACTCCTGTATATAACACACAGCTCTGGCTGTACTCCTGTATATAACACTCAACCCTGGCTGTACTCCTGTATATGACACAGCTGCGGCTGTACTCCTGTATATAACACACAGCTGTAGCTCTACTCCTGTATATAACACACAGCTCTGGCTGTACTCCTTTATATAACACTCAACCCTGGCTGTACTTCTGTATATGACACAGCTGCGGCTGTTCTCCTGTATATAACACACAGCTGCGGCTGTTCTCCTGTATATAGCACACCGCTCTGGCTGTACTTCTGTATATAACACACAGCTGTAGCTGTACTCTTGTATATAACACACAGCTCTGGCTGTACTCCTGTATATAACACACAGCTATGGCTGTACTCCTGTATATAACACACAGCTATGGCTGTACTCCTGTATATAACACACAGCTATGGCTGTACTCCTGTATATAACACACAGCTCTGGCTGTACTCCTGTATATAACACACAGCTGTGGTTGTACTCCTGTATATAACACACAGCTGCGGCTGTACTCCTGTATATAACACACAGCTGTAGCTCTACTCCTGTATATAGCACACCGCTCTGGCTGTACTTCTGTATATAACACACAGCTGTAGCTGTACTCTTGTATATAACACACAGCTCTGGCTGTACTCCTGTATATAACACACAGCTATGGCTGTACTCCTGTATATAACACACAGCTCTGGCTGTACTCCTGTATATAACACACAGCTATGGCTGTACTCCTGTATATAACACACAGCTCTGGCTGTACTCCTGTATATGACACAGCTGCGGCTGTACTCCTGTATATAACACACAGGTGCGGCTGTACTCCTGTATATAACACACAGCTCTGGCTGTACTCCTGTATATAACACACAGCTCTGGCTGTACTCCTGTATATAACACACAGCTATGGCTGTACTCCTGTATATAACACACAGCTATGGCTGTACTCCTGTATATAACACACAGCTATGGCTGTACTCCTGTATATAACACACAGCTATGGCTGTACCCATTTTTCCCAGAACATAATATAACCCGCAGGGGTGAATTCCTCAGGATGATTCTCTACATTACAATTATAGCAGCATTTGCCGGGGATAATGGAATCCTTTCTGTGAATCCCATCGTTTATGCCCTTGGGGCGGCCGCCCTGTGACCCCTGCTCTGCCCCATTCTTCACGAAACTGTGTTCTAAACTAAGGGGTGTGAGGTCCATCCTGGTGAGGTCCGGTGTGTGCGGAAGCGATTGTCCCTGACATCACAGTTAGGGCTCGTGCACATAAATTCGGACACTGGCCGTGTTCTGTATTTTGCAGAATGGAACAGCTGCCCCTAATAGAACAGTCCTATCCTTGTTCATTATGTGGACAATAATAGGACATGTTCTATTTATTTGCGGAATGGCCATGCGGACCTACAGAAACTGAATGCACACGGAGTAATTTCCGTTTTTTTTTCTGCCGTCCAATTGAAGTCAATAGTTCGACATAAAAACAGAATGGACACAGGCAGAAAATACGTTCATTAGAATCGGCCAGCTCGCCTCCTCATAAGAACCCCTGTGCACGGATAGGGCCAACTAAGTCCATTCATGAAAATCCAAAAGAGTGAATCCAGCAGGTAAAAAAATATGTTTGTGTGCATGAGCCATTGTAAAGATGTGTGAGGGGCATTGTGGGGTCCAGTGCTAGGGTGTCAGTCACCTGGGATGACTCTCTGATCTCTCTTACAGTGTCCTGGAGACCCCTGTGATTCTGCCCTGGGTGACAGTGTGAGGATAGTGCCCTCTACTGGAATCGGGAGAGCCTCCAGAGAGCCCCCCGACACTGAAAAGCTCAACCAGAAGATCGAACAGGTACAGTGGGGGGGGGCTGCTACTTTATTAGGAAGCCAAGCTGTAGATTGTGAGCTCTTGTGCACAGAACAAGAGGGTTGTATGGCGATGCTGGACTTATTAAACTTCTCTGAGTACAGGTGATATTGGTGTCCCACTGACTGCAGAGTGTCAGCCAATACAGTGTAACAAAACCTCAGCTGTGAGAAGTATCAGGTTAGGATAAGTTTTAGCCTTGTCGGTGCGGAGACTGACTGTAGGACAGGAGAATACAGTCTATTGCCCCCTGTTATCAGCCATTTCAGGGGAGAGGGTGACTGTAGGACAGGAGAATACAGTCTATTGGCCCCTGTTATCAGCCATTTCAGGGGAGAGGATGACTGTAGGACAGGAGAATACAGTCTATTGCCTCCTGTTATCAGCCATTTCAGGGGAGAGGATGACTGTAGGACAGGAGAATACAGTCTATTGCCCCCTGTTATCAGCCATTTCAGGGGAGAGGATGACTGTAGGACAGGAGAATACAGTCTATTGCTCCCTGTTATCAGCCATTTCAGGGGAGAGGATGACTGTAGGACAGGAGAATACAGTCTACTGCCCCCTGTTATCAGCCATTTCAGGGGAGAGGATGACTGTAGGACAGGAGAATACAGTCTATTGCTACCTGTTATCAGCCATTTCAGGGGAGAGGATGACTGTAGGACAGGAGAATACAGTCTATTGCTACCTGTTATCAGCCATTTCAGGGGAGAGGATGACTGTAGGACAGGAGAATACAGTCTATTGCTACCTGTTATCAGCCATTTCGGGGGGAGGATGACTGTAGGACAGGAGAATACAGTCTATTGCTCCCTGGTATCAGCCATTTCAGGGGGGAGGATGACTGTAGGACAGGAGAATACAGTCTATTGCCTCCTGTTATCAGCCATTTCAGGGGAGAGGATGACTGTAGGACAGGAGAATACAGTCTATTGCTCCCTGTTATCAGCCATTTCAGGGGAGAGGATGACTGTAGGACAGGAGAATACAGTCTATTGCCCCCTGTTATCAGCCATTTCAGGGGAGAGGACGACTGTAGGACAGGAGAATACAGTCTATTACCCCCTGTTATCAGCCATTTCAGAGGAGAGGACGACTGTAGGACAGGAGAATACAGTCTATTGCCCCCTGTTATCAGCCATTTCAGGGGAGAGGATGACTGTAGGACAGGAGAATACAGTCTATTGCCCCTGTTATCAGCCATTTCAGGGGAGAGGATGACTGTAGGACAGGAGAATACAAGTCTATTGCCCTCTGTTATCAGCCATTTCAGGGGAGAGGATGACTGTAGGACAGGAGAATACAGTCTATTGCCCCCTGTTATCAGCCATTTCAGGGGAGAGGATGACTGTAGGACAGGAGAATACAGTCTATTGCCCCCTGTTATCAGCCATTTCAGGGGAGAGGATGACTGTAGGACAGGAGAATACAGTCTATTGTCCCCTGTTATCAGCCATTTCAGGGGAGAGGATGACTGTAGGACAGGAGAATACAGTCTATTGCCCCTGTTATCAGCCATTTCAGGGGAGAGGATGACTGTAGGACAGGAGAATACAGTCTATTGCCCCCTGTTATCAGCCATTTCAGGGGAGAGGATGACTGTAGGACAGGAGAATACAGTCTATTGCCCCCTGTTATCAGCCATTTCAGGGGAGAGGATGACTGTAGGACAGGAGAATACAGTCTATTGCCCCTGTTATCAGCCATTTCAGGGGAGAGGATGACTGTAGGACAGGAGAATACAGTCTATTGCCCCCTGTTATCAGCCATTTCAGGGGAGAGGATGACTGTAGGACAGGAGAATACAGTCTATTGCCCCTGTTATCAGACATTTCAGGGGAGAGGATGACTGTAGGACAGGAGAATACAGTCTATTGCCCCCTGTTATCAGACATTTCAGGGGAGAGGATGACTGTAGGACAGGAGAATACAGTCTATTGCCCCTGTTATCAGCCATTTCAGGGGAGAGGATGACTGTAGGACAGGAGAATACAGTCTATTGCTCCCTGTTATCAGCCATTTCAGGGGGAGAGGATGACTGTAGGACAGGAGAATACAGTCTATTGCCCCCTGTTATCAGCCATTTCAGGGGAGAGGATGACTGTAGGACAGGAGAATACAGTCTATTGCCCCCTGTTATCAGCCATTTCAGGGGAGAGGATGACTGTAGGACAGGAGAATACAGTCTATTGCTCCCTGTTATCAGCCATTTCAGGGGAGAGGATGACTGTAGGACAGGAGAATACAGTCTATTGCTCCCTGTTATCAGCCATTTCAGGGGAGAGGATGACTGTAGGACAGGAGAATACAGTCTATTGCTCCCTGTTATCAGCCATTTCAGGGGAGAGGATGACTGTAGGACAGGAGAATACAGTCTATTGCTCCTGTTATCAGCCATTTCAGGGGAGAGGATGACTGTAGGACAGGAGAATACAGTCTATTGCCCCCTGTTATCAGCCATTTCAGGGGAGAGGATGACTGTAGGACAGGAGAATACAGTCTATTGCCTCCCTGTTATCAGCCATTTCAGGGGAGAGGATGACTGTAGGACAGGAGAATACAGTCTATTGCCCCCTGTTATCAGCCATTTCAGGGGAGAGGATGACTGTAGGACAGGAGAATACAGTCTATTGCCCCCTGTTATCAGCCATTTCAGGGGAGAGGATGACTGTAGGACAGGAGAATACAGTCTATTGCCCCCTGTTATCAGCCATTTCAGGGGAGAGGATGACTGTAGGACAGGAGAATACAGTCTATTGCTCCCTGTTATCAGCCATTTCAGGGGAGAGGATGACTGTAGGACAGGAGAATACAGTCTATTGTTCCCTGTTATCAGCCATTTCAGGGGAGAGGATGACTGTAGGACAGGAGAATACAGTCTATTGCTCCCTGTTATCAGCCATTTCAGGGGAAAGGATGACTGTAGGACAGGAGAATACAGTCTATTGCCCCCTGTTATCAGCCATTTCAGGGGAGGATGACTGTAGGACAGGAGAATACAGTCTATTGCTTCCTGTTATCAGCCATTTCAGGGGAGAGGATGACTGTAGGACAGGAGAATACAGTCTATTGCCCCCTGTTATCAGCCATTTCAGGGGAAAGGATGACTGTAGGACAGGAGAATACAGTCTATTGCCCCCTGTTATCAGCCATTTCAGGGGGGAGGATGACTGTAGGACAGGAGAATACAGTCTATTGCCCCCTGTTATCAGCCATTTCAGGGGAGAGGAGTGACTGTAGGACAGGAGAATACAGTCTATTGCTTCCTGTTATCAGCCATTTCAGGGGAGAGGATGACTGTAGACAGGAGAATACAGTCTATTGCTCCCTGTTATCAGCCATTTCAGGGGAGAGGAATGACTGTAGGACAGGAGAATACAGTCTATTGCCTCCTGTATCAGCCATTTCAGGGTAGAGGATGACTGTAGGACAGGAGAATACAGTCTATTGCCCCCTGTTATCAGCCATTTCAGGGGGAAGGATGACTGTAGGACAGGAGAATACAGTCTATTGCTCCCTGTTATCAGCCATTTCAGGGGAGAGGATGACTGTAGGACAGGAGAATACAGTCTATTGCCCCTGTTATCAGCCATTTCAGGGGAAAGGATGACTGTAGGACAGGAGAATACAGTCTATTGCCCCCTGTTATCAGCCATTTCAGGGGAGAGGATGACTGTAGGACAGGAGAATACAGTCTATTGCCCCTGTTATCAGCCATTTCAGGGGAGAGGATGACTGTAGGACAGGAGAATACAGTCTATTGCTCCCTGTTATCAGCCATTTCAGGGGAGAGGATGACTGTAGGACAGGAGAATACAGTCTATTGCTCCCTGTTATCAGCCATTTCAGGGGAGAGGATGACTGTAGGACAGGAGAATACAGTCTATTGCCCCCTGTTATCAGCCATTTCAGGGGAGAGGATGACTGTAGGACAGGAGAATACAGTCTATTGCCCCCTGTTATCAGCCATTTCAGGGGAGAGGATGACTGTAGGACAGGAGAATACAGTCTATTGCCCCTGTTATCAGCCATTTCAGGGGAGAGGATGACTGTAGGACAGGAGAATACAATCTATTGCCCCCTGTTATCAGCCATTTCAGGGGGAGGATGACTGTAGGACAGGAGAATACAGTCTATTGCCCCTGTTATCAGCCATTCAGGGGAGAGGATGACTGTAGGACAGGAGAATACAGTCTATTGCCCCCTGTTATCAGCCATTGCAGGGGAGAGGATGACTGTAGGACAGGAGAATACAGTCTATTGCTCCCTGTTATCAGCCATGTCAGGGGAGAGGATGACTGTAGGACAGGAGAATACAGTCTATTGCTCCCTATTATCAGCCATTTCAGGGGAGAGGATGACTGTAGGACAGGAGAATACAGTCTATTGCCCCCTGTTATCAGCCATTTCAGGGGAGAGGATGACTGTAGGACAGGAGAATACAGTCTATTGCCCCCTGTTATCAGCCATTTCAGAGGAGAGGATGACTGTAGGACAGGAGAATACAGTCTATTGCCCCCTGTTATCAGCCATTTCAGGGGAGAGGATGACTGTAGGACAGGAGAATACAGTCTATTGCCCCCTGTTATCAGCCATTTCAGGGGAGAGGATGACTGTAGGACAGGAGAATACAGTCTATTGCTCCCTGTTATCAGCCATTTCAGGGGAGAGGATGACTGTAGGACAGGAGAATACAGTCTATTGTCCCCTGTTATCAGCCATTTCAGGGGGAGGATGACTGTAGGACAGGAGAACAGTCTATTGCTCCCTGTTATCAGCCATTTCAGGGGAGAGGATGACTGTAGGACAGGAGAATACAGGCTATTGCTCCTGTTATCAGCCATGTCAGGGGAGAGGATGACTGTAGGACAGGAGAATACAGTCTATTGCCCCCTGTTATCAGCCATTTCAGGGGAGAGGATGACTGTAGGACAGGAGAATACAGTCTATTGCCCCCTGTTATCAGCCATTTCAGGGGAGAGGATGACTGTAGGACAGGAGAATACAATCAGGTTCCACATGCTTGCTGACGCTAATACAGTTTGGGCTCAGCATGCATGTGGAACCTGAATTTAATGGAGGCCGATATGACACCAGTGGATGTGGTATTTAGCGTAGGTTCCTGTATTAAAGTGATCGCCTTGTCGTTGGCGGACAGGCACAAATAATTTTGTACAAAATGTATTTGCAAAGAATCTCACATTTATGTCGCAGTATTAGTAGTAGTACATTTCTATAGTGAGTACGGCACTATTGTATTTACTTATTATTTGTGTTTGCGGAGCGCTGGTGCTTTGTTTGTATTGTTCTTATTATATCAAGTCCTACATAAATAGTGCATCCACACCCATCCTTTTTTCCCCCCATTACTATATACCTGCACCCCCCATTACATTATACCTGCACCCCCCATGACATTACACCTGCACCCCCCATGAAATTATACCTACACCCCCATTACATTATACCTGCACCCCTATTACAGTATACCTGCACCCCCATTACATTATACCTGCACCCCTATTACAGTATACCTGCACCCCCATTACATTATACCTGCACCCCTATTACAGTATACCTGCACCCCCATTACATTATACCTGAACCCACTATTACATTATACATGAACCCACTATTACATTATAGTTGCATCCCCCATGACATTATACCTGCACCCCCAATACATTATACCTGCACCCCCCATGACATTATACCTGCACCCCCATGACATTATACCTGCACCCCCATCACAATATACCTGCACCCCCATGACATTATACCTGCACCCCCATGAAATTATACCTACACCCCCATTACATTATTCCTGAACCCACTATTACATTATAGTTGCATCCCCCATGACATTATACCTGCACCCCCAATACATTATACCTGCACCCCCATTCCATTATACCTGCACCCCCATTCCATTATACCTGCATCCCCATGACATTATACCTGCATCCCCATGACATTATACCTGCATCCCCATTACATTATACCTGCACCCCCATGACATTATGCCTGCACCCCCATCACAATATACCTGTACCCCCATGACATTATACCTGCACCCCCAATACATTACACCTGCACCCCCATGACATTATACCCGCACCCCCATGACATTACACCTACACCCCCATTACATTATACCTGCACCCCTATTACAGTATACCTGCACCCCCATTACATTATACCTGAACCCACTATTACATTATACATGAACCGACTATTACATTATAGTTGCATCCCCCATGACATTATACCTGCACCCCCAATACATTATACCTGCACCCCCATTCCATTATACCTGCACCCCCATTCCATTATACCTGCACCCCCATTACATTATACCTGCACCCCCATTCCATTATACCTGCACCCCCATGACATTATACCTGCACCCCCCATGACATTATACCTGCACCCCCATGACATTATACCTGCACCCCCATTACATTATACCTGTACTCCCATGACATTATACCTGCACCCCCATGACATTATACCTGCACCCCCAATACATTATACCTGCACCCCCATTCCATTATACCTGCACCCCCATTCCATTATACCTGCACCCCCATGACATTATACCTGCACCCCCATGACATTATACCTGCACCCCCATTACATTATACCTGTACTCCCATGACATTATACCTGCACCCCCATGACATTATGCCTGCACCCCCATCACAATATACCTGTACCCCCCATGACATTATACCTGCACCCCCATGACATTATACCTGCACCCCATGACATTATACCTGCACCCCCATTCCATTATACCTGCACCCCCATTTTATTATACCTGCACCCCTATTACATTATACCTACACCCCTATTACATTATACCTGCACCCCCCATGACATTATACCTGCACCCCCCATGACATTGTACCTGCACCCTCCATGACATTATACCTGCACCCCCCATTACATTATACCTGCGCCCCAGTTACATTATACCTGCACCCCCATTCCATTATACCTGCATCCCCATGACATTATACCTGCACCCCCCATGACTATACCTGCACCCCCCATGACTATACCTGCACCCCCCATGACATTATACCTGCACCCCCATGACATTATACTTGCACCCCCCATGACATTATGCCTGCACCCCCCCATGACATTATACCTGCACCCCCCATGACATTATACCTGCACCCCCTATGACATTATACCTGCACCCCCCATGACATTATACCTGCACCCCCCATGACATTATACCTGAACCCCCCATGACATTATACTTGCACCCCCCATGACATTATGCCTGCACCCCCCATGACATTATACCTGCACCCCCCATGACATTATACCTGCACCCCCGTTGACATTATACCTGCACCCCCATGACATTATGCCTGCACCCCCCATGACATTATACCTGAACCCCCCATGACATTATACCTGAACCCCCCATTACATTATACCTGCACCCCCCATGACATTATGCCTGCACCCCCCATGACATTATACCTGAACCCCCCATTACATTATACCTGCACCCCCATGACATTATGCCTGCACCCCCTATGACATTATACCTGAACCCCCCATTACATTATACCTGCACCCCCATTACGTTACAGCTGCACCCCCATTCCATTATACCTGCACCCCCTCATGACATTATACCTGCACCCCCCATGACATTATACCTGCACCCCCCATGACATTATACCTGCACCCCCTTCCATTATACCTGCACCCCATTCCATTGTACCTGCACCCCCATTCCATTATACCTGCACCCCCCATGACATTATACCTGCACCCCCCTTCCATTATACCTGCACCCCCATTCCATTGTACCTGCACCCCCATGACAGTATACCTGCACCCCCCATGACATTATACCTGCACCCCCCATGACATTATACCTGCACCCCCCTTCCATTATACCTGCACCCCCATTCCATTGTACCTGCACCCCCATTCCAGTATACCTGCACCCCCATTTCATTATACCTGCACCCCCAATACATTATACCTGAACCCCCATTATGTTACAGCTGCACCCCCCTGACTATCACTCCTATCATCCTCTTTGCAGGTGGATGATCAGGTGTCCCGGACTCCATCCGCAGCCTCCGTCCACCCCCAACTCCAGACTCTGAAGGACCAATGGCATCTGCTGAAGCAGGCAGCCGCCAATCAGGGCTGCGCAGTGGGCGGGGCTACGACTCTGCTGGAGTTTAATAAGAAGGCGGATGAGCTGGAGATGTGGATGAGAGAGAAGGTGAGAGCGGCGGCGGCGGGGTGACATCACCTGTGCCACGTGCACCCCCATATATGCGGTATTCATGTGTGTCCTGTCCGTGCAGGAGGAGATCCCCCCCCTCCATGTCCTCCTGGACCAGAACCTTGACAAAGTTCACATAACCCGCAAAATCCTGGATCTGAAGCAGGTGAGATCAGCGGCGCCGGCATGAGAGTAATGGGGGCCCTCTGTAATAGACGTGACTGCCCCCCTAATACGTGGCCACCATGTGTACTGCAGCCGAGGTGCCCAAGATCAGTGATCCCCACATATTAGTGCCCTCTGAGGTCTGATATAATGCTCCCTGAGGTCAGTGGCCCCCAGATTAAGGCTCCCTGAGGTCAGTGGCCCCCAGATTAATGCTCCCTGAGGTCAGTGGCCCCCAGATTAATGCTTCCTGAGGTCAGTGGCCCCCAGATTAAGGCTTCCTGAGGTCAGTGGTCCCCAGATTAATGCTCCCTGAGGACAGTGGTCCCCCAGATTAATGCTTCCTGTGGTCAGTGGCCCCCAGTTTAATGTTCCCTGAGGTCAGTGGTCCCCAGATTAATACTCTCTGAGGTCAGTGGCCCCCAAATTAATGCTCCCAGAGGTCAGTGGTCCCCGGTCAGTGGCCCCCAAATTAATGCTCCCTGAGGTCAGTGGTCCCCAGATTAATGCTTTATGAGGTTAGTGGTTCCCAGATTAATGCTTCCTGTGGTCAGTGGCCCCCAGTTTAATGTTCCCTGAGGTCAGTGGTCCCCAGATTAATGCTTCTTGAGTTCAGTGGTCCTCAAATTATTGTTCCCTGAGGTCAGTGGCCCCTAGATTAATGCTTCTTGAGGTCAGTGGTCCCCAGATTAATGCTCATCGAGATCAGTGGTCCCCAGATTAATGCTTTCTGTGGTCAGTGGTCCCCAGATTAATGCTTTCTGTGGTCAGTGGTCCCCAGATTAATGCTCCCTGAGGTCAGTGGTTCCCAGATTAAAGCTCCCTGAGGTCAGTGGTTCTCCAATTTAATGCTTCATAAAGTCAGTGGTCCCCATATTAATGCTTCCTGTGGTCAGTGTCCCCCCAAGTTAATGTTCCCTGAAGTCAGTGGTCCCTAGATTAATGCTCCCTTAGGCGATCCCCATATTAATGCTCCCTGAGGTCAGTGTCCCCTAGATTAATGCTTCCTGAGGTCAGTGGTCCCCAGATTAATGATCCCTGAGGTCATTGGTCCCCAGATTAATACTCCCTGAGGTCAGTGGCCCCCAAATTAATGCTCCCTGAGGTCAATGGTCCCCATATTAATGCTTTATGAGGTCAGTGGTCCGCAGATTAATGCTCCCTGAGGTCAGTGGTTCCAAGATTAATGCTCCCTGAGGTCAGTGGCCCCCAAATTAATGCTCCCTGAGGTCAATGGTCCCCAGATTAATGAACCCTGAGGTCAGTGGTCCCCAGATTAATGCTCCCTGAGGTCAGTGGTCCCCAGATTAGTGGTCTCTGAGGTCTGTGGTCTGCCTGTTTGCTGCAGTTCATGCAGCCCTTGTGCTGAATAGTGAGTGCTGCTCTGGGGGCTGCTGCAGTGTGTAAGTCAGGGAGGTAATGGTTCTGTGACTTCAGCAGAGGCCTTTATAATGTAGCGTTAATACCAGGCATTTACTACTGTGCTGTGATTCGCCATATTGCCTCCATCACATTATTCATGTCTCGTTTCCATGGTTACGACCACCCTGTAATCCAGCAGCTGTGGTCGTGCTTGCACACTATACGCACTCCCGCGGTCCCGGACACCAGTGTGGAAGCACGTCCACCTCTGCTGGATTACAGGGTGGTCGTATCCATGGAAACGAGCCATATGTCATGTGATGGAGGCAATATGTAGAGTCTCTATACATTAGGATTTAGAAGAGAATATAGAAGGACCGCGCCCCCCGTGTGTGTGGCAGCTCACCGGATCAGGCGGAGCGCTGGGAAGCGTACGTGGAATAACTGCGGTACCGAAGCAGCGCCTTCTGCCGCGGGCATCCAGAATAGAGGTGAGCTTAGGGAAAAATGGCGGAACGACCGACGCTTTACTATAGTATAAAACTAGACACAGAGATCGGGTCTTGGTTCAGCTCCGCGTTTCTCCGACGCTCCGTCGCCTTCTTCAGGCTGACCCAGTGACCCTGAGGAGCGGCACACACCAGGATTTACCCAAAAATACCGGAGATGACCTCATCGGATTGACAGGTTCAGGCCACAGATACATTTAGCAGCATCAATAATAAAAAGCCGAAAGAAACATTGTGCAAATATATTATCTACAGGCCAATAATGGGGCGTATTATGTACCGCGAGACCTAAACGGCAGCAATGCGCTGTCATGGCAACAGATGCTAATTACATAATACATTATTAAATAAAAAATATGTATAAAAAATCAAGATGGCGACAGAAAACACTATTTATAATAGAAAGCTGTGTTAAAATGATTCCGTATTCTCCGCTAGTAGGAGCTTGTGGGAGGAGCCTGAATACGTGTTCAGTATGTTCTGTGCCGTCATTGAGCCCCTCGCCTCCGGCGTCTGCAGACGGAATATCCGGGCGGATTCTTTATTTACTAATTGTTGGAATCTATGTTTAACCCTTTCTACTTCCTGTATAAAGTATGGTGGGCAGTCAATAACTGGCGCCACACATCAGGTCCATCTTGTTATAAACACAGTACATTTATTCAACAATCAGTGAGTATTACGGTCCGTCATAGATGTGATTCCAGATATGTAAATATATATGATCAAATCCTCTAAAACTGATCCACAAAGTTCACATATATAGATATAGGCGCTGATCTTGGCGCTTCAGAGCGTCTCCACCGTGTGGCTCACTGCTAGGGAGTGCAGTCCTCAGTCTCACTGAGTATTGATGGTAGGTTAGTACTCGCTCTTTGATGTCCGGCTGGCTTGTCTTTGCCACCACAGGTCAGCGCACTCACCCGACTTCCTTGCTGTGTTGTGGAGTGTCCTCCGATATTATGTTTCCACGATACCGCTGCGGTAGTCGGCCACCTCCTCGTGGCTTACAGCTATTTGTCCCCACGTGTTGCTGGCGTCCTGCGTCTTACCGGCGTTCCACGTGATCAGGACGTCAGGGTGTCCTTGTTTGTTAACTGGTTTAAAGTTCCTGTAAAGAATCGAGGGTGGTGTCACCAGCCGTCTATGCAGTTTTGTCCGTAGCTGATGTTTCCGATATAGTGAGGTGTCTTTTCAGTATAAGGGTCTCATCCGCTATACGCGTTTCCAGGTCTCAGACCTCTTCCTCAGTAGCTGGCTGTGAGATCCTCCATTGCTCCCTTATATACCCTGACGGGTTAGGCTACTTTCACACTAGCGGTTTTCTTTTCCGGCACTGAGTTCCGTCGTCGGGGCTCTATACCGGAAATGACCTGATCAGGCATATCCCCGTGCATTCTGAATGCAGAGTAATCCGTTCAGGATGCATCAGGACGTCTTCAGTTCAGTCGTTTTGACTGATCAGGCAAAAGAGAAAACCGCAGCATGCTACGGTTTTCTCTCTGGCGAAAAAAAATGAAGACTTGCCTGAATGCCAGATCCGGCATTTTTTCCCATAGGGATGTATTAGCGTCGGATCTGGCATTCAGAATACCGGAATGCCAGATCCGTCGTTCCGTTATGCGCATGCGCAGACTGAAAAAAAGGTGAAAAAAATAAATGCCGGATCCGTTTTGCCGGATGACACCGGAATGACGGATCCGGCATTTCAATGCATTTTTTTCGACTGATCAGGATCCTGATCAGTCTTACTAATGCCATCAGTTAGCATACATTTTGCCTGATCCGGATTGCCGGATCTCTCTGCCGCAAGTGTGAAAGTAGCCTTACACCTCTTTTACTTAATCAAGGTTCATTATAAGATCTGCTTTGGATTGAGGTCGTTTTCGGATCTTTCATTATATTCCGAAGCTGATATTTTCAAAATTGTTGCTCCTTAGTCAGCTAATCATTGATAATCTGAACATACTATTAACTGCGATATATATCTTCATAACAATAGATTTCAATAAAAAATTACAAAAAAAGGTTTCATGCGAGAATCTTCATGTGAAAACTTTTTTCGAAAATTCATAAAATTATGAAATTCATCCAATTTTCATATAAGCCTCTCTTCTATGTGTAGTACTAAAATCTCATTAAGATAATAATTTATCTGGATTCCTATGTCGTTCATATTGATAATGATGTATGGCGGTGGGGCCCCCAGCGAAGGAGAGATCGGAGTGCTGATGATACAGCTACAACGCCGATGTCTCGTCCGCAGGGGCCCCACCCCGAGGTTTCCTCCCATTTACAGGAATATTTCTAAATCTGCATTGAGACCTTCAGGTAGCAGGGTGTTAAAGTCCTATATACGTCTCGCCTCCTGTCTTGACATATTGGAGACGTGGTCACCTCCCCTCCAATGGACACCTGTTTTTTCAAATGCCATAAATCTTAGTTGGGGGGGGGTCTTGGTTATGGTGACATTTCAAATGCTTAGACAATGAGCGCTTCTCATATCCCGTTCTGATCTCAGTCATATGTTCTGTAATCCTGACCTTTAATACCCTTTTTGTCCTCCCTATATATTGTTTTTTACAGGGGCTCTCATTCAGGTTCAGGACATTCGATGTGTTACATGATAGGAATGTGTCGATTTCATACGCAAATGTATTAGATGTAGAGGAGACTATATTTGTTTTTTTTCGGAAATTTAGTATGTTTGCAATTACTGCAGATATTACACCTGTGAAATCCCTTTAGATTGAAATAATTTTTTTGAGTATTGTTCTTTTTATTTTTAACAGTCAGTGCTATTTTAAAGGGGTTATCCCATCTTAGACAATAGGGGCATATCGCTAGGATATGCCCCCATTGTCTGATAGGTGCGGGTCCCACCTCTGGGACCCGCACCTACAACGAGAACGGAGCCGGGGAGAGTTGTGGCTGGAGGACCCCGGGTTTCCCAGAGTCCGACCACCACCAGGCACAGCTCCCCGCCTCTCCACATGCGCGGCCAACGCTCCCATTAATTTCTATGGGGCCGATGGAAATAGCTGAGCCAGCACTTGGCTATTTTCGGCAGCTCCATAGAAATGAACGGAGGGCGGCTGCGCGTGCGCAGTGCACCCTCCTCCACTTTCTCTGCTCCCAGCGGTGGGACACGCACCTATCAGACAATGGGGGCATATCCTTGCGATATGCCCCCATTGTCTAAGATGGGATAACCCCTTTAAGGGCCAGATTAGGTGCTCTTGTGTACACTATTTGTGGGCCATTAGTTAGATATGGTCCTATCACTTTATCATTTGTGATATGGTGCCAATGATTTTCGATCTTCCTATATTGTGCACTATAGGGTAAGATAATCCTCATTAGATCTCCTATTTTGGGGTCAATTCCTGTTTTAGGCCCTCTTTTTTCCTCAAAAAAACATTTTCCTATCCATATTTTTCACTTCTTCTAAGGATTTCTCAACCTGTTTTAAAGGGTATTTTTTGGTCACTGTTCCTTCATGGACATAGCTTCTTTAATGTAGTCCTCTTCCTTCATACAATTACGCCGTAACCTCCTAAATTGTCCCTTAGGGATATTAAGCAGCCATCTTGGAAGATGGCAGCTTGTGTAAAGGATAGCTATCTCTTTCTGGTGTGTTTGACAGATCAGCTTGTCATCTTCCACTATGATAGTCAGATCCAGAAATTCTATTAGTTTTTTTTATCAACCTTTGAACTAAATTTGATATTATTCTCATTCTGATTTATATAGTCGAGGAATGATGCTAAATGTTCCTCTGTTCCCCGCCAGATGAAGAGCACGTCATCAATAAGTCCTCGCCATAGCACCAGGTCCGTCCCCAGTCTGGGTGCTATATGTTGATCCTCCCATTGTGCCATAAACAGGTTGGCATAACTGGGGGCGAACCTGGTGCCCATGGCGGTGCCCCTCATCTGGAGAAAGAAGTCAGAATCATATACAAAATAATTATGGGTCAAGATGTGTTGTACCCCTTTCGCTAGGTATTCTATTTGATCCAGTAAGTATTCCCCATATGACGTCAATTGTTGTGTCAAAGCCTCTAATCCCTGATCGTGTCTTATAATAGTCTATAGGGAATTGACATCAAGGGTCCCAAGGATCCAATCAGGTTCATAATTCAGGTTCTCAATGATCTGAACTATCTGCGTTGTATCCCTGATATCAGCGAATGTCTTCCTCACTGCTGGTCGTAGTAATCTATCTAAATATTGGGACAAGTTGGATGTATATGACCCTATCCCGGAGGAGAGGTGGCCGACTACCGCAGCGGGAAGTCGGGTGAGTGCACTGACCTGTGGTGGGACGCCGGTAAGACGCAGGACGCCAGCAACATGTGGGGACAAACAGCTGTAAGTTACGAGGAGGTGGCCAACTACCGCAGCGGTATCGTGGAAACATAATATCGGAGGACACTCCACCACACAGCAAGGAAGTCGGGTGAGTGCGCTGACCTGTGGTGGGACGCCGGTAAGACGTAGGACGCCAGCAACATGTGGGGACATACAACTGTAAGCCACGAGGAGGTGGCCAACTACCGCAGCGGTATCGTGGAAACATAATATCGGAGGATATTCCACAACACAGCAAGGAAGTCGGGTGAGTGCACTGACCTGTGGTGGGACGCCGGTAAGACGTAGGACGCCAGCAACATGTGGGGACATACAACTGTAAGCCACGAGGAGGTGGCCAACTACCGCAGCGGTATCGTGGAAACCTAATATCGGAGGACACTCCACCACACAGCAAGGAAGTCGGGTGAGTGCACTGACCTGTGGTGGAACGCCGGTAAGACGCAGGACGCCAGCAACACGTGGGGACAAACAGCTGTAAGCTACGAGGAGGTGGCCAACTACCGCAGCGGTATCGTGGAAACATAATATCGGAGGACACTCCACCACACAGCAAGGAAGTCGGGTGAGTGCACTGACCTGTGGTGGGACGCCGGTAAGACGCAGGACGCCAGCAACATGTGGGGACAAACAGCTGTAAGTTACGAGGAGGTGGCCAACTACCGCAGCGGTATCGTGGAAACATAATATCGGAGGACACTCCACCACACAGCAAGGAAGTCGGGTGAGTGCACTGACCTGTGGTGGGACGCCGGTAAGACGCAGGACGCCAGCAACATGTGGGGACAAACAGCTGTAAGTTACGAGGAGGTGGCCAACTACCGCAGCGGTATCGTGGAAACATAATATCGGAGGACACTCCACCACACAGCAAGGAAGTCGGGTGAGTGCACTGACCTGTGGTGGGACGCCGGTAAGACGCAGGACGCCAGCAACATGTGGGGACAAACAGCTGTAAGCCACGAGGAGGTGGCCAACTACCGCAGCGGTATCGTGGAAACATAATATCGGAGGACACTCCACCACACAGCAAGGAAGTCGGGTGAGTGCACTGACCTGTGGTGGGACGCCGGTAAGACGCAGGACGCCAGCAACATGTGGGGACAAACAGCTGTAAGCCACGAGGAGGTGGCCAACTACCGCAGCGGTATCGTGGAAACATAATATCGGAGGATATTCCACAACACAGCAAGGAAGTCGGGTGAGTGCACTGACCTGTGGTGGGACGCCGGTAAGACGTAGGACGCCAGCAACATGTGGGGACATACAACTGTAAGCCACGAGGAGGTGGCCAACTACCGCAGCGGTATCGTGGAAACATAATATCGGAGGATATTCCACAACACAGCAAGGAAGTCGGGTGAGTGCACTGACCTGTGGTGGGACGCCGGTAAGACGTAGGACGCCAGCAACATGTGGGGACATACAACTGTAAGCCACGAGGAGGTGGCCAACTACCGCAGCGGTATCGTGGAAACCTAATATCGGAGGACACTCCACCACACAGCAAGGAAGTCGGGTGAGTGCACTGACCTGTGGTGGAACGCCGGTAAGACGCAGGACGCCAGCAACACGTGGGGACAAACAGCTGTAAGCTACGAGGAGGTGGCCAACTACCGCAGCGGTATCGTGGAAACATAATATCGGAGGACACTCCACCACACAGCAAGGAAGTCGGGTGAGTGCGCTGACCTGTGGTGGCAGAGACAAGCCAGCCGGACATCAAAGAGCGAGTACTAACCTACCATCGATACTCAGTGAGACTGAGGACTGCACTCCCTAGCAGTGAGCCACACGATGGAGACGCTCTGAAGCGCCAAGATCAGCGCCTACATCTATATATGTGAACTTTGTGGATCAGTTTTAGAGGATTTGATCATATATATTTACATATCTGGAATCACATCTATGACGGACCGTAATACTCACTGATTGTTGAATAAATGTACTGTGTTTATAACAAGATGGACCTGATGTGTGGCGCCAGTTATTGACTGCCCACCATACTTTATACATTTATATATCTGCTATTGTGGTTAGGGTGAACCACACCTTAGTGAGAGCACCTGACCTGCTTATCAGAAGGGTGAGCCGCTATTAACCCTGTGTTACCTTTCTACTTCCTGCCCGGGCATTTTTTGCAAATGTGTCACTTTATGTGGTAATAACTCCGGGACGCTTTTACTTATCCAGGCCGTTCTGAGACTTGTTTCCCGTGACGCATTGTCCTTCACGACAGTGGGAAATTTGAGTCAATATATTTTTGACGCGAAGTCTGTGCCGCTTCCGTAGTGTTCCGTTCCGCATCTCCGGATTTGCGGACCCATTGAAGTGATGCGGAATGCACACAGAACGGTACCCGGTCCGCAAAACGTTCGTGTGAACGAGCCCTAAGACGGACAGTAATTCCTCATGAATAGTGTCAGTCATCATATGTTGGGATCATTTTGTAAATGTTATTTTATTTTTTCAGAACCTCAGACGCTTAGAGGTTTAGAAGAAATTTTTCAATTTTCCAACAAAATTTCAAAAAACATTTTTTTAAGCAGCAGTTCAGCTATAAAGTGATTTTGAGGGGCTTACGTAATGGAAACTACCCATAAATGACCCCATTTTAGAAACTACTCCCCTCAAATTATTCAAAACTGATGTTACAAACTTTGTTAACCCTTGAGGTGTTCCACAAGAATTAAATTAAAATGGAGGTGAAATTTAAAAATTTCATTTTTTATGCAGATTATTCATGTTAATATATTTTTTTCTAGCAACACAGCAAGGGTTAACAGTAAACTAAACCTCAATATTTATTACTCTGATTTGTTTACATAAATACCCCACATGTGGCGGTGAACTGCTCTATGGGCACGTGGCAGGGGTCAGAAGGAAAGGAGCGCCATATGGATTTTGGAAGCAGATTTTGCTAGAATGGTTTTTGGACACCATTTTGTATTTGAAGAGACCCTGACGTTCCCCTAAAGTGTAAACCCTCAAAAAGTGACCCCGTTTTGGAAAATCCACCCTTCAAAGAGTATATTAAGGGGAGTACTGAGCACTTTGACCCCCTAAGCGTTTTACGGAATTTGAAAACACTTGGCTATGAAAATGAAAAGTTTCATTACTTCTAATAAAATGTTGCTTTAGCCCCAAATTTTTCACTTTCACAAGGGGTAACAGGGGAAAAGCACCCCATAGTGTGTCACCCATTTTCTCCATATGTGGTGGTAAATGCTGAGGGGGCACATGGCAGGACTCAGAAGGGAAGGAGCGCCATATGGCTTTTGCAGCGCAGATTTCGATGGATTGGTTTATGGGCGCCATTGGTTTTTATTTTTTGAGTGATTGTCTTATGTGGGGGCTCATTTTTTTGCGGGTTCAGGTGACGTTTTCATTGGTACCATTTTGGGGTACATAAGACTTTTTGATCACTTGGTATTACACTTTTTGTGAGTCAAAGTAAAAAAATCGCTGTTTTGGCGTAGTTTTAAAAAAAATCCGATTCTACCTCATCTATCGCAGGGGAAAAGTGTAAAATAAAAACACACTCGGACGGCGGCTCGTCTTTTGGAGCGTCCCTGCGGTATGGAGGACGGACACTCAGAGTATGAGAACCAGATAAAAAAAAACATAGAAGCAATAATAGTAACGGAAAACCCCGCCATAGCGTCTCTAGACGGAGTGACACACGGCACAACCGCCATATATCTGCTCTAAAACCCATCGAGTGGATTCCTCCAAACAATAAGAAAAGATTCCAGCAATTAGTAAATAAAGAATCCGCCCGGATATTCCGTCTGCAGACGCCGGAGGCGAGGGGCTCAATGACGGCACAGAACATACTAAACACGTATTCAGGCTCCTTCCACAAGCTCTTACTAGCGGAGAATACTGGAGTATTTTGACAGAGCTTTCTATTATAAATAATGTTTTCTGTCGCCATCTTGATTTTTATATTTTAGTTATTTATGTAATAATGTATTATGTAATTAGCATCTGTTACCATGACCGCGCATTGCTGCCGTTTAGGTCTCGCGGTACATAATACGCCCCATTATTGGCCTGTAGATAATATATTTGCACAATGTTTCTTTCGGCTTTTTATTATTGATGCTGCTAAATGTATCTGTGGCCTGAACCTGTCAATCCGATGATGTCATTTCCTGTATTTTTTTGGGGTAAATCCTGGTGTCACTGGGTCAGCCTGAAGAAGGCGACGGAGCGTCGGAGAAACGCGGAGCTGAACCAAGACCCGATCTCTGTGTCTAGGTCTCGTTTTATATCTTAGCGCCCCGGTCGGTAGTACCGCCATTTTTTCCCCTAACTTACCTCCGATGCATTAGTAGGTGCCTGGTATTAACTTCCGTTACATGATAAATGTCTCTGCTGAAGTGAGAGGACGCGAACAGTAGAAGGCGCCGCTGATCAGCGACTCCGCTTCTCTCCTAGGAGCAGGTCCATTACTGCAGCCTGCAGGAGAACGTCAGCCGCCTCAGCCAGAAGCTGGAGAAGCAGGGGCGCCCGGAGAGCCGAGCCGCGTCCGCCCGCCGCAGACACCTCAACCGCATGTAATGTCATTCACTGTCTGAAGTGTTATCTGTCTCTGGGAAAGCTGGGTGTGAGACTATGACCACTGTTACCAGATGTCCCCAGTGCTGGAGAAAGCTGGGTGACATCCCCCGGGCGCTGGTATCAGGAGGCCACCTCTTGTCTGTACCGGGGGGCTCTGTCCTCCCCCATGACCTGGATGTTATCTGTCCTGACAGGTGGCTGCGGCTTCAGACCGCACTGCATGAGCATCACCAGAGTCTGCAGCTGGCACTGGAGGCGGCATCACTGTGGCATCAAGCAGACTCCATCGAGAGAGCCATCGAGGAGAAGGTCAGGGGCTCTTTCGATGTTTGTGATTGTGTAGTGTATATGAGGAGGGTGCAGTGTACGCAGTGTATGAGGAGGGTGCAGTGTACGCTGTGTATGAGGAGGGTGCAGTGTATGAGGAGGGTGCAGTGTACGCAGTGTATGAGGAGGGTGCAGTGTATGAGGAGGGTGCAGTGTACGCAGTGTATGAGGAGGGTGCAGTGTGCGCAGTGTATGAGGAGGGTGCAGTGTATGAGGAGGGTGCAGTGTGCACAGTGTATGAGGAGGGTGCAGTGTACGCAGTGTATGAGGAGGGTGCAGTTTACGCAGTGTATGAGGGTGCAGTGTACGCAGTGTATGAGGAGGGTGCAGTGTATGAGGAGGGTGCAGTGTGCGCAGTGTATGAGGAGGGTGCAGTGTGTGCAGTGTATGAGGAGGGTGCAATGTATGCAGTGTATGAGGAGGGTGCAGTGTACACAGTGTATAAGGAGGGTGCAGTGTATGAGGAGGGTGCAGTGTATGAGGAGGGTGCAGTGTATGCAGTGTATGAGGAGGGTGTAGTGTACACAGTGTATGAGGAGGGTGCAGTGTATGAGGAGGGTGCAGTGTATGAGGAGGGTGCAGTGTACACAGTGTATGAGGAGGGTGCAGTGTACGCAGTGTATGAGGAGGGTGCAGTGTATGAGGAGGGTGCAGTGTATGAGGAGGGTGCAGTGTACACAGTGTATGAGGAGGGTGCAGTGTACGCAGTGTATGAGGAGGGTGCAGTGTACACAGTGTATGAGGAGGGTGCAGTGTACACAGTGTATGAGGGGGGTGCAGTGTACACAGTGTATGAGGAGGGTGCAGTGTACACAGTGTATGAGGAGGGTGCAGTGTACACAGTGTATGAGGAGGGTGCAGTGTACACAGTGTATGAGGAGGGTGCAGTGTACGAGGAGGTTGCAGTGTATGAGGAGGTTGCAGTGTACGCTGTCTATGAGGAGGGTGCAGTGTTTCTTAGGAGTGTGCTCTGTGTATGAGGAGGGTGCAGTGTACACAGTGTATGAGGAGGGTGCAGTGTACGCTGTCTATGAGGAGGGTGCAGTGTTTCTTAGGAGTGTGCTCGGTGTATGAGGAGGGTGCTGTGTATGAAGAAGGTGCAGTGTGTCTGAGGAGTGTGCGCTGTCTATGAGGAGGGTGCAGTGTGTCTGAGGAGTGTGCGGTGTGTCTGAGGAGGGTGCAGTGTGTCTGAGGAGTGTGCGCTGTGTATGAGGAGGGTGCAGTGTGTCTGAGGAGTGTGCGCTGTGTATGAGGAGGGTGCAGTGTGTATGAGGAGGGTGCAGTGTACGCTGTGTATGAGGAAGGTGCGGTGTCTATGAGGAGGGTGCAGTGTGTCTGAGGAGTGTGCGCTGTGTATGAGGAGGGTGCAGTGTGTCTGAGGTGTGTGCGCTGTGTATGAGGAGGGTGCAGTGTACACAGTGTATGAGGAGGGTGCAGTGTACACAGTGTATGAGGAGGATGCAGTGTACGAGGAGGTTGCAGTGTACGCTGTCTATGAGGAGGGTGCAGTGTTTCTTAGGAGTGTGCTCTGTGTATGAGGAGGGTGCAGTGTACGCTGTGTATGAAGAAGGTGCGGTGTCTATGAGGAGGGTGCAGTGTGTCTGAGGAGTGTGCGCTGTGTATGAGGAGAATGCAGTGTGTCTGAGGAGTGTGCGCTGTGTATGAGGAGAATGCAGTGTGTCTGAGGAGTGTGCGCTGTGTATGAGGAGAATGCAGTGTGTCTGAGGAGTGTGCGCTGTGTATGAGGAGAATGCAGTGTGTCTGAGGAGTGTGCGCTGTGTATGAGGAGGGTGCAGTGTACGCTGTCTATGAGGAGGGTGCAGTGTACGCTGTCTATGAGAAGGGTGCAGTGTACGCTGTCTATGAGGAGGGTGCAGTGTTTCTTAGGAGTGTGCTCTGTGTATAAGGAGGGTGCAGTGTACGCTGTGTATGAAGAAGGTGCGGTGTCTATGAGGAGGGTGCAGTGTGTCTGAGGAGTGTGCGCTGTGTATGAGGAGAATGCAGTGTGTCTGAGGAGTGTGCGCTGTGTATGAGGAGAATGCAGTGTGTCTGAGGAGTGTGCGCTGTGTATGAGGAGAATGCAGTGTGTCTGAGGAGTGTGCGCTGTGTATGAGGAGAATGCAGTGTGTCTGAGGAGTGTGCGCTGTGTATGAGGAGGGTGCAGTGTACGCTGTCTATGAGGAGGGTGCAGTGTACGCTGTCTATGAGAAGGGTGCAGTGTACGCTGTCTATGAGGAGGGTGCAGTGTTTCTTAGGAGTGTGCTCTGTGTATAAGGAGGGTGCAGTGTACGCTGTGTATGAAGAAGGTGCGGTGTCTATGAGGAGAGTGCAGTGTGTCTGAGGAGTGTATGCTGTGTATAAGGAGGGTGCAGTGTGTCTGAGAAGTGTGCGCTGTGTATGAGGAGAGTGCAGTGTGTCTGAGGAGTGTACGCTGTGTATGAGGAGAGTGCAGTGTACGCTGTGTAGGAGGAGGGTGCAGTGTGCGCTGTGTATGAGGAGAGTGCAGTGTACGCTGTGTATGAAGAAGGTGCGGTGTCTATGAGGAGGGTGCAGTGTACGCTGTGTATGAAGAAGGTGCGGTGTCTATGAGGAGGGTGCAGTGTGTCTGAGGAGTGTATGCTGTGTATAAGGAGGGTGCAGTGTGTCTGAGAAGTGTGCGCTGTGTATGAGGAGAGTGCAGTGTGTCTGAGGAGTGTACGCTGTGTATGAGGAGAGTGCAGTGTACGCTGTGTAGGAGGAGGGTGCAGTGTGCGCTGTGTATGAGGAGAGTGCAGTGTACGCTGTGTATGAGGAAGGTGCGGTGTCTATGAGGAGGGTGCAGTGTGTCTGAGGAGTGTGCGCTGTGTATGAGGAGGGTGCAGCGTGCGCTGTGTATGAGGAGGGTGCAGTGTACGCAGTGTGTCTGAGGAGTGTGCGCTGTGTATGAGGAGGGTGCAGTGTACGCAGTGTATGAGGAGGGTGCAGTGTGTCTGAGGAGTGTGCGCTGTGTATGAGGAGGGCGCAGCGTGCGCTGTGTATGAGGAGGGTGCAGTGTATGAGGAGGGTGCAGTGTGTCTGAGGAGTGTGCGCTGTGTATGAGGAGGGTGCAGCGTGCGCTGTGTATGAGGAGGGTGCAGTGTACGCAGTGTATGAGGAGGGTGCAGTGTATGAGGAGGGTGCAGTGTGTCTGAGGAGTGTGCGCTGTGTATGAGGAGGGTGCAGCGTGCGCTGTGTTTGAGGAGGATGCAGTGTGTCTGAGGAGGGTGCGCTGTGTATGAGGAGAGTGCAGTGTGTCTGAGGAGGGTGCGCTGTGTATGAGGAGAGTGCAGTGTGTCTGAGGAGTGTGCGCTGTGTATGAGAAGAGTGCAGTGTGTCTAAGGAGTGTGCGCTGTGTATGAGGAGGGTGCAGTGTGCGCTGTGTATGAGGAGGGTGCAGTGTGCGCTGTGTATGAGGAGGGTGCAGCGTGCGATGTGTATGAGGAGGGTGCAGCGTGCGCAGTGTATGAGGAGGGTGCAGCGTACGCTGTGTAGGAGGAGGGTGCAGCGTGCGCTGTGTATGAGGAGGGTGCAGCGTGCGATGTGTATGAGGAGGGTGCAGCGTGCGCAGTGTATGAGGAGGGTGCAGCGTGCGCTGTGTATGAGGAGGGTGCAGTGTGCGATGTGTATTAGGAGGGTGCAGCGTGCGCTGTGTATGAGGAGGGTGCAGTGTACGCAGTGTATGAGGAGGGTGCAGCGTGCGCTGTGTATGAGGAGGGTGCAGTGTACGCAGTGTATGAGGAGGGTGCAGCGTGCGCTGTGTATGAGGAGGGTGCAGTGTACGCAGTGTATGAGGAGGGTGCAGCGTGCGCTGTGTATGAGGAGGGTGCAGTGTACGCAGTGTATGAGGAGAGTGCAGTGTACACTGTGTATGAGGAGCGCACATACAGCGCACACGTCACAGGTCCGCTTCTGATCAGTGTCTCTTCCCCTCGCAGAGCCGCTGTGCAGAGCTGAGGAGCAGAGATCAGGATCTGAGGGACATCGCCGGCCAGGTCATGGTATGAGGACGCGGTGGGGTGGCGCCCCCTCTGGTGGGTTGGGACTTCATCGTCTCCTTTCTCTCCTGCAGATGTTTGACGTCTCCGTCTCCCAAGTCTCCAACCTCCATCCTCTGCTGTCGTCCAGAGCCCGGCACAGGCAGCGGCAGGTGAAGGAGCGATGGGCCCGCCTCAGGTATCCGCTGCCCATCATGCACTGGGCTGCACTGCATTCTGGGAGTTGTAGTGGATCTGCATAACCCAACATCTCCCACTGTGCACTGCCCCACAGCACGCCCTGCGCAGGCAGGAATGCAGGCTGCAGCTCTTGATGTGACTAGAGTGATATGTGAAAAGTGAATGCAGCTTTGGCTGTGACTAGAGTAAGAGACAGCTGTGAATGTGACTGGAGTATAAGTCATGATGCAGCAGAATAGTGAATGCAGCTTTAGCTGTGACTAGAATAAGAGACAGCTGTGAATGTGACTGGAGTATAAGTCATGATGCAGCAGAATGGTGAATGCAGCTTTGGCTGTGACTACAGTAAGGGACAGCTGTGAATGTGACTGGAGTATAAGTCATGATGCAGCAGAATGGTGAATGCAGCTTTGGCTGTGACTGCAGTTGGCCATGAAGTGTCACAGTGTGTCAGAGGATGGTCTGCGCTGACACATTGTAGCGAGCGCTCAGCTGTGAGAGGTGGCTGCCTACAGGGCTGAGCTCCTGGATTTTCCCACAAGGACTATAATTAGATCCTGATGTCTCCCAGGACCGAGAAAGCCTCAAGCAGCGCCGCGTCCACCGATCCCACCGGAGACGCCAGCGACCATGTGACCTGCGGCAGCGTGGGAAGGGGGCATCAGGTCAGTGGGGGAGGGGCTCGCCCTGGTTCTTTACATTATCCTTCTATAACAGGAGCTTTCTTGTCTGCAGGCAGAGAACAGCGCCCCCCAGCGGCGGCCCGGGAGTCAGGTGATCGACCAGCGTCCGACCAAGAGGTAGATAAATATAAGAGTGCGCCGCCCGCCGGACATTATAACTGCAGCGTTATACACTGGTCTCCTCTTTATATCAGGTCAGTGACCTGCGAGACACAAGCCAATCACCAGCTTCAGGGACCACCCGAGACCCCCGAGGTGAGTGCCTGAACCCCCAGACCTGAGGGTCAGACAACTCAGAGCCTATAGACGGTATTACCCCCACCTCAGAGCCTATAGACGGTATTACCCCCACCTCAGAGCCTATAGACGGTATTACCCCCACCTCGGCACCTATAGACGGTATTACCCCCACCTCAGAGCCTATAGACGGTATTACTCCCACCTCAGAGCCTATAGACGGTATTACCCCACCTCAGAGCCTATAGACGTTATCACCCCCACCTCAGAGCCTATAGACGGTATTATCCCCACCTCAGAGCCTATAGACGGTATTACCCCCACCTCAGAGCCTATAGACGGTATTACCCCCACCTCAGAGCCTATAGACGGTATTACCCCACCTCAGAGCCTATAGACGGTATTACCCCCCACCTCAGAGCCTATAGACGGTATTACCCCCACCTCAGAGCCTATAGACGGTATTACCCCACCTCAGAGCCTATAGACGGTATTACCCCCACCTCAGAGCCTATAGACGGTATTACCCCACCTCAGAGCCTATAGACGGTATTACCCCACCTCAGAGCCTATAGACGTTATTACCCCACCTCAGAGCCTATAGACGGTATTACCCCACCTCAGAGCCTATAGACGGTATTACCCCACCTCAGAGCCTATAGACGGTATTACCCCACCTCAGAGCCTATAGACGGTATTACCCCACCTCAGAGCCTATAGACGGTATTACCCCACCTCAGAGCCTATAGACGGTATTACCCCACCTCAGAGCCTATAGACGGTATTACCCCCACCTCAGAGCCTATAGACGGTATTACCCCACCTCAGAGCCTATAGACGGTATTACCCCACCTCAGAGCCTATAGACGTTATTACCCCACCTCGGACCCTATAGACGGTATTACCCCCACCTTGGAGCCTATAGACGGTATTATCCCCACCTCGGAGCCTATAGACGGTATTACCCCCACCTCAGAGCCTATAGACGGTATTACCCCACCTCAGAGCCTATAGACGTTATTACCCCCACCTCAGAGCCTATAGACGTTATTACCCCCACCTCAGAGCCTATAGACGTTATTACCCCCACCTCAGAGCCTATAGACGGTATTACCCCCACCTCAGAGCCTATAGACGTTATTACCCCCACCTCAGAGCCTATAGACGGTATTACCCCCACCTCAGAGCCTATAGGCGGTATTACCCCCACCTCAGAGCCTATAGACGGTATTACCCGCACCTCAGAGCCTATAGACGTTATTACCCCCACCTCAGAGCCTATAGACGTTATTACCCCCACCTCAGAGCCTATAGACGGTATTACCCCCACCTCAGAGCCCATAGACGGTATTACCCCCACCTCAGAGCCCATAGACGTTATTACCCCCCACCTCGGAGCCTATAGACGGTATTACCCCCACCTCAGAGCCTATAGACGGTATTACCCCACCTCAGAGCCTATAGACGGTATTACCCCCACCTCGGAGCCTATAGACGGTATTACCCCCACCTCAGAGCCTATAGACGTTATCACCCCCACCTCAGAGCCTACAGACGGTATTACCCCCACCTCAGAGCCTACAGACGGTATTACCCCCACCTCAGAGCCTATAGACGTTATCACCCCCACCTCAGAGCCTATAGACGTTATTACCCCACCTCAGAGCCTATAGACGGTATTACCCCCCACCTCAGAGCCTATAGACGATATTACCCCACCTCAGAGCCTATAGACGTTATTACCCCCACCTCAGAGCCTATAGACGGTATTACCCCACCTCAGAGCCTATAGACGGTATTACCCCACCTCAGAGCCTATAGACATTATTACCCCCACCTCGGAGCCTATAGACGGTATTACCCCCACCTCAGAGCCTATAGACGGTATTACCCCACCTCAGAGCCTATAGACGGTATTACCCCCACCTCAGAGCCTACAGACGGTATTACCCCCACCTCAGAGCCTACAGACGGTATTACCCCCACCTCAGAGCCTACAGACGGTATTACCCCACCTCAGAGCCTACAGACGGTATTACCCCCACCGCAGAGCCTATAGACGGTATTACCCCCACCTCAGAGCCTACAGACGGTATTACCCCCACCTCAGCGCCTATAGACGGTATTACCCCCACCTCAGAGCCTATAGACGGTATTACCCCCACCTCAGAGCCTATAGACGGTATTACCCCCACCTCAGAGCCTATAGACGGTATTAACCCCCACCTCAGAGCCTACAGACGGTATTACCCCCACCTCAGAGCCTACAGACGGTATTACCCCCACCTCAGAGCCTACAGACGGTATTACCCCACCTCAGAGCCTACAGACGGTATTACCCCCACCTCAGAGCCTATAGACGTTATTACCCCCACCTCAGAGCCTATAGACGGTATTACCCCCACCTCAGAGCCTATAGACGGTATTACCCCCACCTCAGAGCCTACAGACGGTATTACCCCCCACCTCAGAGCCTACAGACGGTATTACCCCCACCTCAGAGCCTACAGACGGTATTACCCCCACCCCAGAGCCTATATACAGTATTACCCCCACCTCAGAGCCCATAGACGTTATTACCCCCACCTCAGAGCCTACAGACGTTATTACCCCCACCTCAGAGCCTATAGACGGTATTACCCCCACCTCAGAGCCTATAGACGGTATTACCCCCACCTCAGAGCCTATAGACGGTATTACCCCACCTCGGAGCCTATAGACGGTATTATCCCCACCTCAGAGCCTATAGACGTTATTACCCCCACCTCAGAGCCTATAGACGGTATTACCCCCACCTCAGAGCCTATAGACGGTATTACCCCCACCTCAGAGCCTATAGACGTTATTACCCCACCTCAGAGCCTATAGACGGTGTCACGAACTATGGATCCGACCGCTCCGGATCCCACAGCTGTGACGTAGTGGTCTGTGACGGAGTCTGCGCACACACAGAGACCTCACGTGACCGGGGTATTACCACTCGGCTAACACCCCCCACTACACTTCGGTAACTGCCACCACGTGGGTTCCCGGTCCACGAGCCGACTATCCGGGTCATTCACTATCACACAGATCAGTGGATGAACCGGATATCACTTACTGACCAACCACAGTCAATCACCCCCAGCTACAATTCCTAAATGCAATGTAACTAACTACCTGGTAACGTCTCTTCAGAGGCAAGGTACGTTGTTCAGCAGCTTAGAATATGGAAGACTTGGCCACTTAGATTTTATAATCTTTAATAAGCGGTAAAAAGCAGTGCAGACAAGTCTAATGAAAATGACTCTAAATCTACAGAATAATAATAACAATATAAATAATCACGACAGTTCAAATGAAAGGGAAAAAGATGAAAGAATACTTAGCTTCTCTGGAGGGTTTCAGATGGTCGTTCATATGTCCTTTTTGAATCCTTGCAAACCCCTTTTCAGTATGTATCAGGGGAGACCCTCAAAGTTCTTCTGATACAGGGATATGCCGTCAATGTCCAATTAAGTGTCTGGTGATGTTCCATGGGTCTCTCTCCTCTGTCCTTGTGCATGGATTTTTATGAACTCTGCCATGGGCAGGAGACTTACTCCTGTCAGCCAATGGCAGCAGAGGGACTGTGAAGCCTAGGGATTGCCCCCAAGTGTTTTATGACCCCATCAAAGTTCAGTTCCTACAATGAGGATTATACATAAGCTCGTATCTCCTTGATACATCAGCATATTTTTATACAGAATACATATTTGCGATCCTTATTTATTTACCTACAGAATGAGACCACACACGGTAATGCTGGGACCTGTAGTTCTTCTACCACCCATAGGTCAGCTAAGGAATCACATCCTCTAGTCATATTTGATACCCAATTAACCACAATACTCCGTAGAGCCTGGATCTGGTGTCAGAAAGGGCATAAGTTGATTCATAAATGAAATATGAAAGTGGACTGGTTTTATGCCCAGAGCTAATTAAGGGCTATTAGCTCTCCTCAAACCAGACCTGGAAATTAATGACGTCACGCTCCAGCCAGGCTTGACAGCGAGCTGATCTTATCTTAAAGGACAGGATGAGCTGGGCCTGGTGTAGCTTTTATGACCTTTTATTGCTGGCCTCAAAGAGTAGTGGTAATAAAAGTGTCCATCTATATCATAGGTGACCCAGGCTTCAGGAAGATGAGAGTTCACAGCTTTTTTACATAGGCCAGAAGCATATAAGATGGCTACCCAGAGGAATTATGTATGTATGCCGGCACAGACGGTATTACCCCCACCTCAGAGCCTATAGACGGTATTACCCCCACCTCAGAGCCTATAGACGGTATTACCCCCACCTTAGAGTCTATAGACGTTATTACCCCCACCTCAGAGCCCATAGACGTTATTACCCCCCTCTCAGAGCCTATAGACGGTATTACCCCCACCTCAGAGCCCATAGACGTTATTACCCCCACCTCAGAGCCTATAGACGTTATCACCCCCAATTTAGAGCCTACAGACGTTATTACCCCCACCTCAGAGCCTACAGACGGTATTACCCCCACCTCAGAGCCTATAGACGTTATTACCCCCACCTCGGAGCCTATAGACGGTATTACCCCCACCTCAGAGCCTATAGACGGTATTACCCCACCTCAGAGCCTATAGACGGTATTACCTCCACCTCAGAGCCTACAGACGGTATTACCCCACCTCAGAGCCTATAGACGTTATTACCCCCACTTCAGAGCCTATAGATGTTATTACCCCCACCTCAGAGCCTACAGACGGTATTACCCCCACCTCAGAGCCTATAGACGGTATTACCCCCACTTCAGAGCCTATAGATGTTATTACCCCCACCTCAGAGCCTACAGACGGTATTACCCCCACCTCAGAGCCTACAGACGGTATTACGCCCACCTCAGAGCCTACAGACGGTATTACCCCCACCTCAGAGCCTACAGACGTTATTACCCCCACCTCAGAGCCTACAGACGGTATTACCCCCACCTCAGAGCCTATAGACGGTATTACCCCCACCGCAGAGCCTATAGATGGTATTACCCCCACCTCAGAGCCTACAGACGGTATTGCCCCCACCTCAGAGCCTATAGACGATATTACCCCCACCTCAGAGCCTATATACGGTATTACCCCCACCTCAGAGCCTATAGACGGTATTACCCCCACCTCAGAGCCTACAGACGGTATTACCCCCACCTCAGAGCCTATAGACGGTATTACCCCCACCTCAGAGCCTACAGACGGTATTACCCCCACCTCAGAGCCTACAGACGGTATTACCCCCACCTCAGAGCCTACAGACGGTATTACCCCCACCTCAGAGCCTACAGACGGTATTACCCCCACCGCAGAGCCTATAGACGGTATTACCCCCACCTCAGAGCCTACAGACGGTATTACCCCCACCTCAGCGCCTATAGACGGTATTACCCCCACCTCAGATCCTATAGACGGTATTACCCCCACCTCAGAGCCTATAGACGGTATTACCCCCACCTCAGAGCCTATAGACGGTATTAACCCCCACCTCAGAGCCTACAGACGGTATTACCCCCACCTCAGAGCCTACAGACGGTATTACCCCCACCTCAGAGCCTACAGACGGTATTACCCCCACCTCAGAGCCTACAGACGGTATTACCCCCACCTCAGAGCCTACAGACGGTATTACCCCCACCTCAGAGCCTACAGACGGTATTACCCCCACCTCAGAGCCTATATACAGTATTACCCCCACCTCAGAGCCCATAGACGTTATTACCCCCACCTCAGAGCCTACAGACGTTATTACCCCCACCTCAGAGCCTATAGACGGTATTACCCCACCTCAGAGCCTATAGACGTTATTACCCCCACCTCAGAGCCTATAGATGTTATTACCCCCACCTCAGAGCCTATAGACGGTATTACTCCCACCTCAGAGCCTATAGACGGTATTACCCCCACCTCAGAGCCCATAGACGTTATTACCCCCACCTCAGAGCCTATAGATGGTATTACCCCCACCTCAGAGCCTATAGATGGTATTACCCCCACCTCAGAGCCTATAGATGGTATTACCCCCACCTCAGAGCCTACAGACGTTATTACCCCCACCTCAGAGCCTACAGACGTTATTACCCCCACTTCAGAGCCTATAGACGGTATTACCCCCACCTCAGAGCCTATAGACGGTATTACCCCCACCTCAGAGCCTACAGACGTTATTACCCCCCACCTCAGAGCCTACAGACGGTATTACCCCCACCTCAGAGCCTACAGACGGTATTACCCCCACCTCAGAGCCCATAGACGTTATTACCCCCACCTCAGAGCCTACAGACGTTATTACCCCCACCTCAGAGCCTACAGACGTTATTACCCCCACCTCAGAGCCTATAGACGGTATTACCCCCACCTCAGAGCCTATAGATGGTATTACCCCCACCTCAGAGCCTATAGATGTTATTACCCCCACCTCAGAGCCTATAGACGGTATTACCCCCACGTCAGAGCCTATAGACGGTATTACCCTCACCTCAGAGCCTATAGACGTTATTACCCCCACCTCAGAGCCTATAGACGGTATTACCCCCACCTCAGAGCCTACAGACGGTATTACCCCCACCTCAGAGCCTATAGACGGTATTACCCCCACCTCAGAGCCTATAGACGGTATTACCCCCACCTCAGAGCCTATAGACGGTATTACCCCCACCTCAGAGCCTATAGACGGTATTACCCCCACCTCAGAGCCTACAGACGGTATTACCCCCACTTCAGAGCCTATAGACGTTATTACCCCCACTTCAGAGCCTATAGACGGTATTACCCCCACCTCAGAGCCTATAGATGGTATTACTCCCACCTCAGAGCCTACAGACGTTATTACCCCCGCCTCAGAGCCTATAGACGTTATTACCCCCGCCTCAGAGCCTATACACGTTATTACCCCCGCCTCAGAGCGTATAGACGGTATTACCCCCACCTCAGAGCATATAGACGTTATTACCCCCACCTCAGAGCCTACAGACGGTATTACCCCCACCTCAGAGCCTACAGACGGTATTACCCCCACCTCAGAGCCTATAGACGGTATTACCCCCACCTCAGAGCCTATAGACGTTATTACCGCCACCTCAGAGCCTATAGATGTTATTACCGCCACCTCAGAGCCTATAGACGTTATTACCCCCACCTCAGAGCCTATAGACGGTATTACCCCCACCTCAGAGCCTATAGACGGTATTACCCCCACCTATGCACTTGTTAGATCTCCCCCACTCCTCTAGTAACCTCCTTGCTTTGACCCCCGTACATTTTCGCCCCCAGGACAGACATCTTCTCCGGGAGCTCGCCTCTACATCGCAATGGCTGCAGGGGGTGGAGCTGCTGCTGTCGGAGCCGGCCGCCATGAGAAGCCCCGAGCTGATCCGTAAGGACCTGAAGCAGGTGTCTCTGCTGGAGAGAGAGCTGAGGTCTCGGGGTTCAGCTCTGCAGCGCCTCCGCGGAAAGAACAGGAATAGTCAGAAGGCAGAATGGAGTGTGACTGAGGAGATGGAGGTGAAGGTCCAGGAAGTGGAGGAGAGGTGAGGGCACAGGGGACGGCTGCTGCCACTGCAATCACTTCTCCACTCACATCCAAAGCAGCGGACACAATTGTGCTTTACGGAGGCACGGAACCCCACGGTAGCACTACGGCGTGCTTCCGCGGGTTTTCTGTCCGTTCCTCCGCACCGCAAAAAAATATAACTTGTTTAAATTTTTTTTGCTCTGCGGACGGATTATGGACGCATTCGAGTTGAATAGGTCTGTATCCGTCTACGCCAGCCACGCGGACAGTGCCCGTGCATTGTGGTCCCTAAGGCATGGAATGGGCGGCACATACAGCCTATACAGTGCTCAAATTATACTGCCATACAATGCTTAAATAATACCGCCATACAATGCTCAAATTATACCGCCATACAATGCTGAAATAATACCGCCATACAGTGCTCGGATAGTACCACCACAGAATGCCTGTACTATAACCGTCCCATGTAATGCAGTGGAGACCACTCGGGCCACGTTGCCCGCGATATATTGCGGTGCGTTCTGTACGTTGCGCGTGCGTCTGATTGTCTCCTCCCCCTCTCAGGTTTCAGACGCTCCAGGACGTGCTCCAGCGGCGAGTCTCTGATCTGAGGGACACACTGGTGCTGTCCGAATTCATGAAGGTCGTACAAATGGAGGAAGAACGGAAGAAGAAGGAAACGGTGAGACCCAAAATATGACGGGTCCCATCCTGGCTGCGGACCGGGCCTGTCACCCAGCTTTCCCAGTGCCCGTAATGGCTGACCCAGTACTGCTACATTCTCTGATTGGTCAGGCATTCAGTAGCTGGGATAGCTGGGTCACCCCCTGTGGCAGAGGCAGTGGCCGCCTCTCGTGAGTTAGACGTGCTGCACCCTGTAGTGACACACTGCCTTTCCGCTGGCGCAGGTTCAGGAGACGTCGCGAGGTGTCGCCCGGAGTGACCCTGATGTCCTGGCTGTGGACAGAACGAAGACGTTCACCCCGTTAGAGGAGCTGCAGGAAGCGGTGGAGATGCTGAATGATGCCGTCAAGGAGAGAGAGCGAGCGCTAGCAGCCACCAGAGAGGACGCAGAGCTAGAGAGCAGGGTGAGCAGTGGGGTGCCAGCACCCCATGGGGGCACCAATGTCATATTCACTGTGATGCTCCTTACATCTTTCCCTGCACCCCAGGAGCTTGCAATCTTTCCTCTTAAGCACACATATTGTCAGCCATATTGTTGACGGCAGAAAAGAAAATGAACCTAACCCTCCGAGACGCCCCCACACAATGGGCCAGGCTCCCATCCGCCATCTTTTCTGGTTCAATCTTTCCGGGCAAGTCATTAGGTGACATTAGGCTCTGAAGTAAGCGGCCGCCCTGACACTTCCGTCTCTTCAGGTCTCAGGATTGTCACAGACGACGGCGGCCGCCCGCACCAAACTCCACGACATCTGGTCCCAGCTGGAGGCAGCGGAGAAGGAGATGATGGCGGTGAAGGGGGAGATGGAGCTGCCGGATCTGCAGGGAGTCATCAGTCAGCAGCAGCAGGTGGAGGTGAGATGTCCGGACCGCGGGGTGCTGGAATCAGACAGCAACGGCGCCAGTCATGCCCCATAATTATGAGGGACGCCATGGGAGGCAGAACCATTGCAGGAGTAGCTGGAGGTACAACGTGACTTCTCTGTCCTACAGGCAGAGATGTCAGACATAATCGACCTGCAGGTGAGGAGGCTGCAGGAGCGGAGGGAGCAGCTGGAGGGCGTGTGTCCGGCCTGGAGACTGTCAGCAGACAATGAGGAGGCAATGAGGACACGGACCGACTTACAGACCCTAGTCCAGAAGAACCAGGCACGGCTACAGAGGACAAAGCGGCTGCGGGAGTTCTTCCTGCTCTACCTGAGGATGATGTCAGTGTTAGAAAATATAAAGGAGACCCCCGAGATCTGTATAATCTCCTCCTCTGCTCTGTATCATCTCCTCCTCTGCTCTGTCTTCTCTGTATCATCTCCTCCACTGCTCTGTGTCTTCTCTGTATAATCTCCTCCACTGCTCTGTGTCTTCTCTGTATCATCTCCTCCTCTGCTCTGTCTTCTCTGTATCATCTCCTCCTCTGCTCTGTCTTCTCTGTATCATCCCCTTCTCTGCTCTGTGTCTTCTCTGTATCATCTCCTCCTCTGCTCTGTCTTCTCTGTATCATCTCCTTCTCTGCTCTGTGTCTTCTCTGTATCATCTCCTTCTCTGCTCTGTGTCTTCTCTGTATCATCTCCTCCTCTGCTCTGTCTTCTCTGTATCATCTCCTTCTCTGCTCTGTGTCTTCTCTGTATTATCTCCTTCTCTGCTCTGTGTCTTCTCTGTATCATCTCCTTCTCTGCTCTGTGTCTTCTCTGTATCATCTCCTCCTCTGCTCTGTGTCTTCTCTGTATCATCTCCTCCTCTGCTCTGTGTCTTCTCTGTATTATCTCCTTCTCTGCTCTGTCTTCTCTGTATCATCTCCTTCTCTGCTCTGTGTCTTCTCTGTATCATCTCCTTCTCTGCTCTGTGTCTTCTCTGTATCATCTCCTCCTCTGCTCTGTGTCTTCTCTGTATCATCTCCTCCTCTGCTCTGTGTCTTCCTCTGTATTATCTCCTTCTCTGCTCTGTCTTCTCTGTATCATCTCCTTCTCTGCTCTGTGTCTTCTCTGTATCATCTCCTCCTCTGCTCTGTATCTTCTCTGTATCATCTCCTCCTCTGCTCTGTATCTTCTCTGTATTATCTCCTTCTCTGCTCTGTGTCTTCTCTGTATCATCTCCTCCTCTGCTCTGTATCTTCTCTGTATCATCTCCTCCTCTGCTCTGTAATCATCTCCTCCTCTGCTCTGTATCATCTCCTCCTCTGCTCTGTATCATCTCCTCCTCTGCTCTGTGTCTTCTCTGTATCATCTCCTTCTCTGCTCTGTGTCTTCTCTGTATCATCTCCTCCTCTGCTCTGTCTTCTCTGTATCATCTCCTCCTCTGCTCTGTGTCTTCTCTGTATCATCTCCTCCACTGCTCTGTGTCTTCTCTGTATCATCTCCTCCACTGCTCTGTGTCTTCTCTCTATCATCTCCTCCTCTGCTCTGTGTCTTCTCTGTATCATCTCCTTCTCTGCTCTGTATCTTGTCTGTATCATCTCCTTCTCTGCTCTGTGTCTTCTCTGTATAATCTCCTTCTCTGCTCTGTGTCTTGTCTGTATCATCTCCTCCTCCTCCTCCTCCTTACTTAGTGAACAACTCCAAGAATTTGCGAAAGAGTATTTAAACTAGGAAGGGGGGGCAAAAGAGTGAAAATAAAAGAGTCCAATTGCCCCCCGAAACAATGCCAGAACAGGTCAGATGCACAGAGGTTAAGAAATGATAAGCTCAGAGTCCTCTCTACAAATGCTCGCAGTTTAGGTAAAAAAATCAATGAACTTGGGTCAATAATGGCATCTGAGAATGTAGATTTAGTGGCTGTTACGGAGACATGGTTTAATGAAAGAAATGACTGGGACATAACCATACCAG